>NC_064813.1:916133-1069868 GCF_023721935.1 Panthera uncia
TGAAGTGAAGTGCAGGCCGAGAGGGCAGGGAGGTGCGTGATGAAGTGCAGGCCGAGAGGGCAGGGAGGTGGGTGTGAGGGTCCGTGGGACTCGGGAGAGCGCGGCCACGAATTGCAGGCGACCAGGCAAATGTGGCAGAAACCAGGCGAGGTGCGGGCTCCTGGACAGGCCCCAGCAGAACATCAGTGCTAACATCACAGATAAGAGCTGCTATGACAGGGTCACTTTCCGGGTCAGTAGTGGCCTTAGCGATACGGAGTGCTAAGTAAGTGGAACCGAGAAATTCTGGGAAGAACGGTACCTTTCTTGCTCCCACTCTTTGGTTCTGCCATTTCCTGTCTCAGAGCACAGACAGAAGCTTCTCGTACCAAAGCAGAGAGGTCCGCACCCCTGCAAAAACATAACCATCCTCACTGATTTATTCTTAGACACTGCAAAGAACAGAAAGAAGTCTGACAGCAATTTTCAGTCACATATTACACAATTAGGAAAGAAACCGACCGATAAAGGTGGGGTAAACAGATGACGGTCAGTAGGAAAGAGCTTCTCACTTCTACTTAAAATATTTCTAATTTTTAGAAGAAGGGTAATTACGATGCAAATAAAGCAATGAATCGTAACTACTCCAATGCTAATAGCAATAGATACTGTTAATGCAAAAAGTGAATCGCCGAGTCAAGAGAAAGGAACTGACACATTGGTCATAAAATCTTCATTCACAAGGCCTAGGCTGCCGACAAGCTGACCGCCCACACGCTACCTGGCATCTCGAGTAAGCTCAGATAAGAAGTCATTTATGGCACCTAGTTCAAAACAGGGAAACACAAAGGCTAGAAAGTCTTTAATACCCTTGATTCAAGCCTGAGCTGAGTGGACCTACCATAAATGAGCTAAAACAGGAAAACCAGCAAGCCTTCACATAATTACTCTGGGCAATAATATGCCGTGTCAACATGGTTCCTGAGTTCAGCGGAAAATGCTGGTGCTGACTGGTGCTTCACCACATTACATCTTAAACAGAATTCCTGCAGCCCTTCGGGAAAGAGTTTGAATCTGGGGGAAACACCTCATTTCTAGCCATTAAACCTATTTAATGTCTGAAGTTGATAACCCCGATAATATATAAAATTTAAATGCCCACAGAGCTTACATTGTGAAGTGAACCCAATGTTTCTGCGGTTAGGTGCTGGTTTACAATGCTATTTAATAATTACACACACGCTTGGGTGTTCACTGCTCTCCTTAACACTGAAACCCCTTACACAGGTGTGGAGGCGTCTTTATCACAAACGAGTAGCTGAAGCCTACAATTATCGGTCTCTCAAAGTGATTACAGGAGCATAAACCCTAAGCACACACCGTTCAACGTTAACCCTGACCCTTTATAATGCACACCCTACGCCGTGTAACCCAAGGATGTGGCCCGGGCTTAGCTCTGCCGTGACACGGGCTTTGTGAACGGAACATCTTTTCAGATTTTAGCGCTTGAAGCTGTAAACTACTCACTTAAGCCTTTGCCCCGTTAACAGTAACTTCCCAAGAGGGCCGGGGTGAGGTGGAGACACTCTCCTTGCAGGGTGGGAGGGGCGTTCACACGCTGTCACCACAGTGCTCTGATCACGTCCTGTCGTCCGGACAACCCCTGCACCTCGGGGTTCCTCGGGGCCTCAAAATGGGTGGTCCCTTCACTAAGAAGGAAGAGGCCGACAGAGGGGTTTCACCCCTGACTCAGTGCTCCCCGCAAGACCACTCTGCCTCATTGCGCCCCTGAGGAAATGGAGCCTGAGAGACATAACGGGCCCGAGACCCGGGTACTCACGAATAGCAGTCACAGCGAAGGTCCCCAGCAAGGGCTTCCAAACTGACATCTGCGGCCAGTGGGGGTTTGGTGCCGTTCTAAGAGAGAAAACACCAGCTTCCAGTGAGGCTTTCAAGAGCAGTACTTTTCCACATTCTAGGCTCTTAGTAAATAGTAACGGCCGCTTGACTAAATGAGTATCACTGACCAGTATGGGAAGAATTTTAAAAATTTCAGTTTCGAGAAGAAGGTTAAGAAGCAGATGCCAACACTGACGAAGCGAAAGCAAACGACTGATGCCTGTGACGTCCAAAGAAAGCGTGCAGCCACAGCAGGGACAAAACCCGCCCCCCGAAGCTGTCCAGAGGGGAGGAACACCTCCCCTTGGCAGGTTACACGTGGCGGACACTTGGGCAGTGCTCCGCTGTGACGCGGGACTGGCCGGGAAGGCGGAGCGGCTCAGAACTTGACCAGGGACGACGACACAGCCCTTTGGGCTCCGCGTGTGCTTTCGGAGGCCTTTTTTGAACCTCGATCCAGACTTTGGTGCCAAGGCCCCTCCGGCTCACACACCGAGGGAAGCCGGAGAGGACGAGCGTCAGAATACGCCCCACGGCACCTTGCGTGCGCACACTGCGGATTTAGTGACATTTCAGTGACTGAAACCGCAGAGGCAAACAAAACAGTTTCTAGTGAGTTAAGATGTATGACCCGGTCAGAGGGTAGATATCTGCTTTACTATTCTGATTCACAACTTACATACACTGCAGGCGGTCTTCCCATTGTGGCAAACGCTATGTTAGAACACACAGGAAATAAGTGAGTAAACACGCTACTCAGCCTCAAGGTGAGTATTAGGTACTCTACGCCCGGTACGGCCGGGCTCTGCACGCAGACGTCCGGTGTCTTATCACTTCTTCCCAGCTCGGCCTGCGTAAGGATTTCACAAACTATACAACTGCGAGCTGCTATTGTTTGATAAAACACAGATGCTCATCTAACATAGGTTCAAGAAACAGTTGTGTTTCCCGCTCGATGCACTCTGATCCGGGAAGTCCTCACGGGGAATAAACTCCAGGGGACCTCAGGCAAACAATCTTGGTGCTTTTTTCTGTTTTCCCTCCAGTTGTGTGTAAACTAGACGGCCAGATGGCAAGATCTCTTCTATTGCACAGGTTTTCCATTTAGTCGGTTAACGGTGGGCACAGGTGGTGGCAGCAGGGGGAGCACAGCTTCTGTGGCTCTGGTGGTCACCTCTTCTCTCACTGTGGTAAAATGTACTTAACAAAATTGATCATTTTAACCATTTTTAGTGTAGGGAGTACGTCTGTGGTGCTGTGCAGCCATCCGTGCCTACAGCTTTCTTCATCGTCCCCAAATGAAACGTCGGACGCACTAACCACTGACCCTCCCGTACCCCCTCTCCGGCCCAAGCAACACCACTCTATGGATGTAACTGCTAATGTTCATGTACTTTTAAAAAAAGATTGTATTTAATTTTTAAAAAATTCTCTGAGCAGACAAAACCAGTCTCATCATACAAATGTTAATTTGCAAGGCTAACTTGACCTGGGTAATGTCTTGCTTATACCTCCGAAAATAAGATTATTTTTTTCTAAAAAAAAATTTTTTTAATGTTTATTTATTTTGAGAGGCAGGGGGAGGGAGAGAAAGCGCACAAGCAGGGGAGGAGCAGAGAGAGAGGGGGAGAGAGAATCCCAAGTAGGCTCTGCGCTGTCAGCACAGAGCCCAATGTGGCGATCGATCGCATGAACCTTGAGACCATGACCTGAGCTAAAATCAAGTCAGGTTATGAACAGATGGAGCCACCCAGGTGCCCCAAGACTTCACTTTTAAGAAGTCCCTACACCCGTGGGAGGTGAACCCACAACCTTGAGATCAAGTGCCACATGTTCCACTGACTGAACCGGCCAGGTGTCCCTAAATGTTCTCTTTCTTGATCTGGAGGTTTTGTTTGCAAAGACTCTTACGGTGGGCATATAACGATACGTCCACTTTTCTGTACGTGTATTGTACTTCATTAAAAAGGTCTAAGAAGAAGAAATAACTTTGGACCGGGAATTAAGAAATCTGAGTTCTGCAGGTCAAGTCTGCAACTGAATGAAGCTTTGGAAGTTCCTAAATCTTTGTTATTTTGGTAATAAAAAAACTAGTATCTATGTATTCTAAAAAACAGAAAAGGATGGAAAACTTCCAAATTCATTCTATGAGGCCAGCATTATCCTGACACCAAAGCCAGATAAAGACACCACAAAAGAGAACTACAGGCCAATATCCTGATGAATATAGACGCAAAAATTCTCAATAAAACACTCGCAAACCGGGGTGCCTGGGTGGCTCAGTGGGTGAAGCATCCGACTCTCGATTTCGCTTCAGGTCATGATCTCGTGGTTCCTGAGTCTGAGCCCCGTGACAGGCTCTGTGCTGATAGTGCAGAGCCTGCTTGGGATTCTGTGTCTCCCCCTCTCTCTTCCCCTCCCCTGCTCGCTCTCTCTCTCTCTCTCAAAATAAACACACAAACTTTAAAAAGGTTTTGTAGATCAATATGATACATTACATCAGCAATGGATAAAAAGGATGAAACCATACGATCCTTTCAATAGATACCGAAAAAGCATTTGACGAAGCACAACATCCGTTCACGATAAGAACCCTCGACAACTAGGGACAGAGGGAACATACCTCAATATCATAAATGCTGTATATAAAACACTCACAGCCAACATCATCCTCGATGGGTCAGGAACAAGACAAGGGGTGTCCACTCTCACCATTGTTATTTACCAGAGTACTGGAAGTCTCAGCTTCAGAATCAGACAAGAAACAAATCAAAGGCATCCAAACCAGCAAGGAAGAAATCAAGCTTTCACTATTTGTAGACCACATTATAGTCTATAGAAAATCTGAAAGACTCCACCAAAGAATTGCTAAAACTGATACCTGGATTCAGTAAAAGTCACAGGATACAAAATTAATGTACGGAAATCTGTTGCATTTCTATACACCAATAATGAGGTAGCAGAAACAGAAATTAGGAAAACACCACTATTTATAATTGCACCAAAACCAATAAAATACCTAGGAATAAACCTCACCGAAGAGATGAGAGACGAGTACTCTGAAAACTGTAAGACGCCGATGGAAGAAACTGGAGATGGGGCGCCTGGGTGGCTCAGTTGGTTAAGCGTCCAACTCTCAGGTGTAGGCCACCTCCATCCAGCACACTTGCTTTTAGTTTACGTCTAAGAACTACAGTCCCAGAAGCTGCACATATCTGCAAAAATGGCAAAATCTTACTAGGCCTTTTTATGTCCTGAGAACTGAGTCTGGAACTGTCAGGTTGGAGGCTCAAAACTACGGCCAGACAGAAATGTGGGCTAAACTCCACGTGCAGCTTGGATCCCACCAACTGCTGCCAGCCCTTTGGGAAATTACAGTGGCCACCACGAGGAGTCTTACAAGTAGATACGATTACTTTTTTTTTTAAAGGTAGGCTCTATGCCCAGTGTGGGGCTTGAACTCATGACCTCAAGATCAAGAGTTGCCTGCTCCACTGACTGAGCCAGCCAAGCGCCCCTGATAGATCATTTAAAAAAAAAAAAATTTTTTTTTAATGTTTATTTATTTTTGAGAAAGAAAGAGAAACAGAGTGTGAACAGGGGAGGGGCAGAGAGAGAGGGAGAGACAGAATCCGAAGCAGGCTCCAGTCCCTGAGCTGTCAGCACAGAGGCCGACAAGGGGCTGGAACTCAGGAACCGTGAGATCATGACGTGAGCCGAAGTCGGCCACTTAACCGAGTGAGCCACCCGGGTGCCCCGTCCCTGATAATTTTAAAAATACACTTAAAAACAAGGGTTCCAGGGGCGCCTGGGTGGCTCAGTCGGTTAAGCGTCCGGCTTCGGCTCAGGTCATGATCTTACGGTTCGTGAGTTCCAGCCCCGTGTCGGGCTCTGTGCTGACAGCTCGGAGCCTGCAGCCTGCTTCGGATTCTGTGTCTCCCTCTCTCTCTGCCCCTCCCCTGTTCACACTCTGTGTTTCTCTCTCTCAAAAATAAATAAACGTTAAAAAAATAATAATAAAAAAAAAAAGGGTTCCGAAACCAAAGAGAATGGGATACTTATCTAAATTGGCATGAAGACGCCTCCAAAATGCTCCAAAACTCCAAAACTGCTACAAAGAAAGATCTATGGCAAATGCTAAAGCGAAATGAGAAATGAGAGGCTGTGAGACATCACTGGCTCCCCGCCTCCTTCTAGTTCTCCTCAGCCTCAACCCCTTTCACTCTGAGGAGACTATCAAATAGGTGCCTTTCCAAATAAGACTACCCAAGGCCACAGCCACGGCAATCCTCTTGGGGCAGCTTTCAATCCTTGGCCAACTGCCAAATTCAAGGTCCCAGCTAAATAATTTCCTAAACCCAAGGAGGATCCTTGAAGGTTTCTACACTTGCGTTCACTCCAAAGACTAATGGGTTGATAGAAGGCAGGAAACAGGATGACAGGCCACGGATCCGATTCTGAAGGACGAACTCTGGAACAAGAGTGAACAAAATCGGCCTAAGTGGCTCCAGCAGAGAGACACCCCATCTCCCCAGTAAGGAGGGCCCCACGGGCCATCCCCGAGCTGGTTGAGGCTGTGGGGGACCCGCTGGCTGGCGCGGCCTCACCCCCAGAACAGCCGGGGCAAACGGAGATGATACTTAGTGGGAAACCTTGTCAAAGTCTGGCAGGTGCAGGGCCTCTCCCTGTCCTCACACCTGCGTGGAAACTACACGTGGGATCCTGGAAACAAACAAGAGCCACCCGGGGGTGAACGTGCTCCCCCCAAATCAGCCCTCCCAGACCTCTGTGTATCCAGCAGAAAAAGAAAGAGAAAAATTTTTCTGCACCCTATTTGGTGACGACTCTTTAAGTCCAAGGACTGGTTCGATATTGCCAGAAACATTTGCTGTTTGTCCCAGCTAAAACAGACAGCATATTTAAAACGATTTTTTTAGTACTTGGCTAAAGTAGAAGCTGATATTCAGAGCCTGCTTAGGAACTTTTCCCCGGCCTTGTCCCCTAAACTATGTACCCAGACGGAAAGAAAAGCCTTCCATAGGCTTTGTGGAAGGATTGATTCCTAAGACTCTTAAAAATACAAAACCCAACCCAGGTGTTTGGAGCTTTCTTTCCCCCAAGTTCACATGATCTAGGATAATCTTTGGTGACTAAACGCTACTTTCGGTTTGTTGGTGTAATTAGAATAGACATGTCTTTGAACTAACATTGAATATAAGGCAACTGTTATTCTACCTGGTTTGCTAATCAGATACATTCCTGTTACCAGTTACAAAACTGGCTGGTCAGAAAACTTTGTGTCCCAGGTCAACGAAGTTTTCATAAGTAATCCAGAGGCACTGGGGTGGCTCAGTTCACTGAGTACCCGACTCTATTTCAGGCCATCATCTCACGGTTTGAGAGTTCAAGACTTGAGTGCGGTTCTGGGCTGACACTGCAGAGCCCGCTTGGGATTCTCTCTCTCACTCTGCCCCTCCCCTGCTCGTTCTCTGTCTTCCAAAAAAAAAAAAAAAAAAAGTAATCTAAACATACCTGTTAAGAACAAATGATTTACACAGATGTAAATGGGAACAACTTCTAGGTGGAATTTTCAGCAAATAGTTTCCAAAATCTTTTGGTTACTCAAAACCTTAAAGCTAAGGTTTGCTAAATGATGAGTTAAATGAAATTCACTGCATACCTAGGTCATCCCCAAATGAAATACCCAAACACTACTAAAACCAGGTTCTTCTACATTTGGCTTTGCAGAGGAACACGAGATCCTTGGGTCTGGGAGGAAACATGTTTTGTGTTGCCAAAGCATTTACTGTGAGGAAAGCATACAGTTCTAGCAATTATAAGTATTTACAGGGGCGCCTGGTGGCTTAGTCGGTGAAGCATCTGACTCTTGATCTCAGCTCAGGTCATGATCTCACGATTGTGAGTTCAAGCCCTACGCTGGGCTCCATGCTGGGCATAAAAAAAAAAAAAAATTAAAAAAAAGAAGTATTTATAAATTTGCAAAGGCACAGAAGGCTAGTGAAGGGACAGTTCACGATTGTTCACTTCTTAATTTTCATTATAAATTAAGGTTTTTAAAAGTTGAGAGATAATTTTATGCATGGTCAAGGTAAGATTGAATTTTAAGGGTTAAAAAAAAAAAAAGCTTTAATGCCAAGTGTGCTTATGCACAACTGAATCTGAACTTGATCTCATCTGCAGCAAGGACAAGTTTCCTTGGATTACTTCCCAATTTCAAATCCTAAATGTTTTGTTTTGTTTTTTTATCTTAGAATTAATCTTGGAATTGACCAGAGGGCCCCTAAAACATCTCAAAAGATTTTTTTCTCTCCTTCTAGAGGGACATGTTGAAGCAAGGCTCACTTGATATGTAAAACCAGCATATCAAGTAAGAAGTACAACCAGGGTGGTGTTTGTGCAGTTACAGAACTATTGCAGAGAGAGTCTGACACGTCCTGGAATAACGTTATCATCATAAAACCAGTTTTCATTTAAAAATGCTGCATCACAGAACCAATCAAATCTCCCATCAACTCTATCACAATGAACTCTAATCAGATCTTTAGCAATGGGCCTTGTTTGAAGGTGTTTGTCATTTATAGAGAGTTACTGTTTTACTCAGATGCTTTTGCAATAATGTTCCTGCCAAAGTGGGTCATCAAGGAGGTTCACAGCAACGCCCCGGCAAACACAGGTTTCTGGTGACTTCAAGATCATAAAAACGAACTGGGTAAGAATTTCCAGAACTCATGGCAAAACCTGATTCGAACAGAACAAGAATTAGTAACGTGGGACTGAACGAACTGAGGTTACAGATTTTACCACTCTTGCTTGAGGCACTGGTTCTTTACGTTTTATTTTTCCAGATTTGAGGAACCAGACGTGACCTACAACAGTCGGGTAAAGTACACCTTCGGAAACAAAGATGAAACATGTACTATCTCCCTACCTGATCCCCTAACATCCGAAAAATGAAGGTAACTGTGGAGACAAACTTCTCTGCACCTCCGTCATCCTCCCTTCTAATCCTGTTAGGTGCCTCTGAGGCTTTGTTACCCACCTGTCACGAGACCGGTCCTGAATTCCAGTTTCCTCAAACATCTGGCTACAACTCTCCAAAATAACATTCCACTTCCTCGGCCCCCTTCGTGGATGAGGATCTCTGAAGGGGCCACGCCTGGTGGTCCTCACTGCCCAGAGGGCAGCAAACTTCGGGCTTCACCTCTGAGTACACGTCACACGGCACAAGAGGTTCCGCCTGCGCCAGCAGGACCCGAGTTGGGGGGAGAAGCGATCACCATCGAGGTGGCCTGCTTCCTCCCAGCACGCCAGACGCCTCTCCGCACGGTCACTAAACACAAACCCCTCCCCCTGGCATCGGCCTGAAAAGATAATGTCATCATCCGTATCGCCCAGGCCAAGACCAAGGGGGTAATCCAACCTCCACATGACCGCTGTACTTGCCACGAGCCTCCTGCCTCGGTTTCTCTCGAACAAACTCAGCCCCTCTCCATCACCCCTGTCTCTCTGCGCCTACGGTCCATTTCCCTGTCTCTAACAAACCCAAACCCAGGGAACCTCGCGTCCAGGCTCTATACAAAGAAGACACAAGGCACAGGTAACCAGAATAAAACCATCCGCGTGGTCCTCAGACCCTTAAACTTTGCTGGACTCCCTGGCTGTACCAGAAGGCCCTCGTGATTCAAAATTAGCTCCTTCTGGCAGGTCCCAGCTTCCGTGAATTTGGTTAGGAATAAATGTAAATGAAGCCAAGATGAGGAACCTCTCCTTAACTCTTGAAAATCTGCCACTAAAGCAGAGTCATCTAATGAAAATCCTTAGACTCTGGCCCAACTTGTTTCCGATGGCAGGACAGGCCTTGATCGTGTCTTGGTCGCACAAGGAGGCGTCCGTGCTGCGGCCACCACCACAGTATTAACGTTTCTGCCGAAGCTGAAACAGCCTCCTGAAATCACCGAACGAGCCACTTCACGTAGAAAGGTCACTCCCTCAACACGGTCTTTCTCCGGCTCGATTTCGGTTCGTTCGGGTCTCAGGGGGCCGTGGCTCTGAAGCGCACTCCAGACGCCGGGGCCACCCTGAGCGGGACCACCGCGGTCTCGCGGGCCGGCTGGACTCTCTCAGAAGCTGCGGAGGCCTGTGCGCAGCGCTGACCACCGGGCGAATCGGCCCCCCGCGACTGGAACGCCAGGAGAGGAGCGAAGACGAGGAGCCACTTAAAAGGCGTGAGCCTCAAGTCGCGACCGCGGGGCGTCAGCACACGCTGCCGGGCCTGCAGAGCGCGAGCGGGGAGGGGCGCCCAGGCCTCCCATTTCTGGCGTCCTGAGGCAGGCCGAGGGGCGGGTCAGAAGAGGGGGCAGTTGTTCGGAAGGAGACAAGGCCCCAAACGGACTCACTCGGGCCGAGTCCCAGTCGGCAAACCGAGACGTTAACACCCAACCCAACTGCGGTCTCGGCCTCTCCCAAAAGGTGACCTTCAGCCCGTCGACCTGGGACCCCCATCCCCACCAGCCAAGGGACCACCTGGCACGGGGAGGGGACCATCTGACACGGGGAGGGGACCTCCTGGCATAGGGAGGGGACCATCTGACACGGAGAGGGGACCGTCAGCCGTCGGCTTGGAACCCCCGGTGCGCACAAGCCAGGGGACCTCCTGACACGGGGAGGGGACCGTCAGCCGTCAGCTTGGAACCCCCGGTCCACACCAGCCAGGGGACCTCCTGACACCAGGGAGAGTGGTCAGCACTAGTGAGACAATCCCCGCAAAAGGCCCTTCCAACCCCTCAGGAAGGTGTCCTGGTCTGAAACGACACACTTCTTGCTAACACACTTCCTTGTCCCACCTCCTTTCTGCCTTTAAAAGCCTTTCTTTTTCTACAGCTCTTCGGAGTTCCTTCTACCTGCTGGACGAAATGAAATGTTCCCACATTCATGAATTGTTGAATAAAGCCAATTTGATCTTTAAATTACTCAATTCAAGTGTGTTGTCTGACAACGTCAATGTACCAATGCCAAAGAATGGTACACTTAACAATGGTTAAAATGTAGGCAGTGATTTTCCCTGACCTTGGCCATGGAAACATTTTTCCAGATAGGTCCCCTCGGGCAAGGGAAAACCAAAGTGAAATTAAACTGTTTGGACTATGTCAAAATAAAAATCTTCTGCAGAGTGGAGGAAATAATCAGCAAAACTAAAAGGCAGCCTATGGAACAGGAGAAGATATTCGCAGACGACATATCCAATAAAGGGTTAGTATCCAAAATCTATAAAGAACTCAACATCAACCCCCCCCCCCGCCCCAAATAACCCTATTAAAATGGACAGAGAACCTGAATAGACATTATTCTGAGGAAGACAAACAAAAGGCTAATAGACACATGAAAAGATGCTCAACATCGCCAAATATCAGGGAAATACAAATCAAAACCACAGTGAGGTATCACCTCACACCTGTCGGAATGGCTCAAATCAAAAAGACAAGAAACAACAGATGTTGGCAAGGACGCGGAGAAAGGGGACCTTCTTGCACTGCTGATGGGAATGCAAACTGGTGAGGACACTCTGGAACACAGGGTGGAGGTTCCTCAAAAAGTTAAAAATAGAACTTACCCTACGACCCAGCAATTGCACTACTAGGTATTTACCCAAAGAATACAAAAACACTAATCCAAAGGGGCACATGTACCCCAATGTTTATAGCAGCACTATCGGCGACAGTCGATGGAAAGAACCTAAGTGTCCACCGACTGATGAATGGATAAAGAAGATGTGGTATACATACATAATGGAGTAGTACTTAGCCATAAAATAGAATGAAATCTTGCATTTGCAACATCGTGGATGGAACTGGAGAGCATTATGCTAAGTGAAGTCAGAGAAAGACAAATATCACATGATTTCACTCATATGTGCAACTTGAGAAAACTAATGAACAAAGAGGAAGAGAGAAACCAAGAAACAGACTCTTAACTCTAGACAACATACGGCTGATCACCAGAGGGGAGGTGGGGGGCGGGGATAGGGATTAAGGGGCGCACTTGTGACGAGCATGTTGTATGAGGCGTTGGATCACTGTATTGTACACCCGAAACTAATAAAAATGAAAAAATGACGGTTAAAATGATAAATTTAAGTTAAACATATTACCACGATTAAGAGAAAGGAAGTTATGTGCTCCTTTCGGCAGCACATATACTAAAATTGGAACAGTAGAGAAAAAAAAGGAAGTTATGACCCATTTACACTACTTTTCCTAGAATTCTGATTAAATACTAGATGTATGGAAAGCTCAGGTTCAAAAATATCTCATGACGTACTATTACTTTTATTTCAAGAACTAAATCTATCTTTAGTCAGAGAAATCTATTCTTTGTCATATAACAGCGTCTGGAATCAGAATGACATCTATTTATATAGTTGATTGAAAAAAATAAAGAAAATTAACATAATCTTAGCACCATTAATTTACAATTTCTTGCCAGTCTCTAAACATATACATATAGAAATATACATGTCTATACCCCACTTTTGTGAGCTACGGTTTGCTCATCACTAAAATGGAAACGATAGTTGAATATTTAAATATCTCATTTCAAACAGTTCAAAAAGCAGTTGGAAGGATTAAGCATATCCATACATGCACAGTTATGACCTTCAAAAATATTACCTGTTGTTATATCTGATATTCTTGGCTCATGAAAACTGGACAGATAACATTTCCAGGTGAGATATTAACATATATTTTAGTTTCATGGGACACAATTTAAAAAATGAATGGGGAATTTGGGGTCTTTTAGTGGGATTTTTATTGTAACTTTAAAAACCACACATTATCTGGGGTGCCTAGGTGGCTCAGTCGGTTAAGCAGGGCCTCTTGATTTCGGCTCAGGTAATGATCTCATGGTTGGTGAGTCTGAGCCCTACGTTGGGCTCTAGGCTGACAGTGTGGAGCCTGCTTGGTATTCTCTCCCCTTCTCTCTCTGCCCCTCCCCTGCCCACTCTCTAACTCTCTCTCTCAAAATAAATAAACATTTTTTAAAAAGCATTATATAAGAAAAGACTATTATCTCGAAGCCCTTGGCAGTTATCAAATGATCATTTTGGCTTTTTGATAGAGGGCAAGTTCTAATGATGTTTATTTAAGGAAGAAATGGAAGTTAAAAGAAGAAATCCCCCTTGCCCAAGGGGGTTTTTACTGATAAGCCTCTAGTTACCACATCATTACCAGAAACACCAAAGAAAAGTAGTTTGTCATCACTAATTTTTCTCTTAAAGAGAAAACTCTAAAAGACTCTAAAAGATACGGAGAAGTTGCTCTGACCTACAGATCTTTTCAGACTTTTAGGACCAAGATGAAAGAATTTTATTGTAATCTCTCCATATTATTTCATGCATTAATAAGAAGAAACAGCATATATAACAATCTGGGGGATTCAAGTAAGATGCCAGCGAACTTTGAAACCGGAAGGGTAAACATTGAAAATGCCACTTTTTCTCAGGTGGGACTGATTTATACAGTGTGTGCAGCCAGGGTGTCTGACTGTGGACTCTCCCCTGAAATCAGAGGCCTGAGTCCCATCCCTCTGCCCACTCTGGCTCTTTATGAACAAGAACATTCCAGGAGGGAGATGGGGGGGGGGGGGAAGGGGGGGGGGGGGGGGGGGAAAGGGGAGAAGAGGGAGAAGGGGAAGGGGAGGAGGGGAACGGAGGGGGGAGGAGGGACAGGGGAGGAGGAGGGGAAGAGGAGCAGGAAGGGAGGAAGGGGCCAGGAGGGAAGGAGAGGGTGGGAACAGGAGAGGAGGGGAGGGGAGGGGAGGGGGGAAGAGGAGGGGGAGGCGGAGGGGGACAGGAGGGGTGGAGCACACTGCAGTGTGGGCACCTCTCTGCAGGGTGGGCGCCCAGGCTCCCGAGGGAGAGCAGAGCACCCCCTTAACTCGAGCGGAACTACCCACTGAGGTCAGAGAGGAAGTCACGGAACGAACGCCTCCTCTGCCTGCACCGCTGACACAGGCTGAGGACCGAGCACGTAACAGTTCAAACCACAATGCTACAAAACGCTGCTTTTTAAAGTCAACTGATTTTTCTATCCGAATGTCTTTTTGTTTTTTTCCTTTCCACATTCACAACCTTGTGCGTGAAAGTTGCCCAAAGGACGTCTGCCTGATTCTCCGCTCTTCCTCCTAAACCTCTACATTTATGCCAGAAAACCATTCTTTAACCCCCCCCCCCCCCCCCCCCGCCACAAATATACTACACGCTCACGACAGAACGTGTGGAAACACAAGGCGGAGGAGAGAAGCAGTCCTGGACGCCGGGCGGCTCCCAACACCGTCAGGCGGGCCTCACTGCTGCCCGGCAATGTCCACACTCACAGCCAGCCGGTGCTGTTCTCCTGCTGGACAGAACGTCACAGAACGTGGACATCACACAAGGCCGCCCCGTGACCAGGACGGACCAAGACAAAAATGACACAAACAAGCCCGGACATCACCGTGTCTGAACGCAGACACGTGCACACAGGGTCCAAGCCACAAAATGGTCAGACTCCCCCGTCCTGGCTAACACATGACGGTGGCTCTGTTACCGACCTCAGTGTCCCCGCGGTCTACCCTCCCTTGCAGGGACATCTGAAGACAACCCCTCACAGCGTCATGTCCGCCTTTTCAAGGTGACTCGGGGCAAAGCCCCTTCCCATCTCCGCAAACCTACCGCCGAGGCAGAGCGCTGACCTCACTGAGGTGAGCCGCTCGCAGCCCTCCCGGCGGCTGGCGGTCAAAGTACGTGGCTGGTCCAGCGACAGCGGGCGGCTGGCGGTCACGGTGTGCAGGTGGCGGGCAGTGTGCGTGCGGCCGGAGGTCACACTGGGAGACGCCGACAAAGCCCCCTGGGGGTGCGCACTCTGCATTCATACAGCGGACGCGGCCGGGCTATCTTCCCTTCGTTTTCCTCCCTCCTCGGGAATGAATGAATATGCTTGTTGTTTTATAAACATCATATTATCCTTTGGTCTGGAAGACAAGCCCCTCAGCGGTGAGGCCTACGTCTTAGGTTTTAGGGTCCTCAGAGTTCACACGCCATCGGGAATATAGGTAGTTTACAATAACGCAGGCTAATCCTCTACTGTCTTACTTTCTTAGTAATTTTACCTTTAAAGTGGGGGGCTTTGAGCATGCGCTCCTCAGTCTGAGGACTAATCATTTTGGCAAACAGCACTGAAAATTCTAGATGAAGAAGTGTCCAGTTGTCCCCCGGTGCCAAGCGCCACACAGAGGACGAAACACACCTGAAACAACCGTCGATCGAGGCCCTGAACGCCACCTGCGTCTTGTCTGGCACACGCACTCCGGTCTCCGCCCTTAATGAGTGATATCCCAGGGGCCAGTGTGAGTTATCACATCATGGCAACTGCAGGGACCTGTGGGCACAAACAGCGAGCGCACGCACATGCTCGGGGGTGCTTACATCCGTACACAGAGGCTTTGACCAAAGCAAACAAAACCTCGGGAACGCGGCTCCCAGACAGAGCCGGGGGCGGGGGAGAAAAGCCACACGCTCGTCACCATACTCACTGGACACACAACCGCAGCAGGGTCCCCTGGTGTCACTGACGCTTTGGGTCGGATAACTCGTGTTGTGCCCCGTAGGTGGTCCGGCAGCACCATCACCCCTGGCCTCCGCCCTACATAAATGTCCCCAGACGCTGCCCAGGGGTGGCCGGGTAGACGGAGAGCCCCCGGAACGAAGCGGCACGTCTTCATGTCTCTGACCTGCAGCCACGTGCTGGTGGCAGCCAGAGGGCTCTCGAGAACTCGCAAGCTCCGAGCCGACTCCAGCCTGGAAAACCCCCGGGGAACCAGAACCTCCAGCAGCATCGCCTCCTCGTCCCCGGACCCTCATCTATTCAGCGGTCTGAGCAGAGAGTTCACCCTCCTCGGTGTCTGCCCCTCGACTCTACGGTCAGTCCAGCATCCTACGAAAACTGGACACGGTGCTCACACCCACGTCCTCTTTGCTGCGCCCGACACGGCCTGGGTTCCGGTGAGCCTCACCGCACCACCTCTGCCTCCCCTTCCTCCGAGCGGTCTTCCAGACTGCTGTCAGTGGGGGCCTCGGCCCACAAAGCGGGCCCTCGCTCCTCTGTCGGGAGGCGGCCGCACACGCTGCTCCCTGCAGTTGGAAGCAACGGCCCAGAGTCTCCCTCTGCCAGTACGGAAGGGGGGCGTCCTTCCCCCAGGCAGCCCTGCGGCACCGGGGGCACGGCCGTGGGGACGGGCCGCGCTCTGGGTGGATAGGGCAGGTCCAGGTCACCACACGGGGCGTCCTCCAGGACGGAGCCCACTCAGGCGTCCTCGTGAGGGTGAACCTGTGCCAGCTCGGCTCCCTCTCCCACGCCAGGCATCAAGGACACGACTGCAAGGCAGCAGCAGCACCTGGCTCCCGGCAGAGCGGGAAGGGACGGAGGCGGGAGCGGGCCTCCCCACTGGGACAAGGAGGCAGCAGGGCTGGGGGTGGGGGGCGGAGAGAGGGAGGGGAGCACGGCGGGGAGAAGGGACCGGAGAAGGGACGATGGAGAGAGTTCGGGAGCACGGGCGCAGTGTTCCTAGTGCTCCCAGTGTCCACCCGGCACAGTGACCACGGAGAAAAAGGCAGAAGCCAAAGCGCGGGACCAACGGTAAGAGAGACAGAGCAGAAATCGGGCGCCTGAGAGAAGGAAAGCCCAGTGCAGGAATCAGAGGTATCCAGACGTCCGACACACAGCCCCCTGCCTGCAGCAGCTTTGGCACCCCACACCCAGAATGTGCGCCCACAGCCGGCAGACCACCAGCGGCAGTGAGGCACCCGCCGCCCTTACTCAGCTTCCCAAATGCAGACCAGGCAGAAAAAGCAGATCATCCCCCAGGGGGGAAGAGAAAGCGCACAGCGGCCTCAGACATCTTTACAGATTCAACGTCCCAAAGGCATTTTGCAGAAACGGACGCGCCTGGTGGCTCAGTCGGTCGAGTGTCCGACTCTGGATTTCTGGTCAGGTCCTCATCTCAGCATTCGTGGGTTCCGGCCCTGCATCAGGCTCTGTGCTGACGGTGCGGAGCCTGCTTGGGATTCTCTCCCTCCTCTCTGCCCCTCCCCTGCTCACAGTTTCTCTCTCTCTCTCAAAATAAATAAACATTTAAAATGTCAAATCACTATGCTACACACCTGAAACTAAAATAATATTGCGTGTCGACTATAACTCCGTCAAAAATAAATAAATAACACGGGCGCCCCACTGGCCCAGTCGGTGGAGCATGTGACTCTCAATCTTGGGTCATAAATTTGAGTCCCACGTTGGGCATGGAGATTACATAAAAAATATATATGCGTATAAATAAAAGTCAAAAAATAATTTTGCAATTTCTACAAAGACCAGGAAGAAAGACTGTGTGACCAAGAAAAACTCAATTCCGGCTACTATGTCATAAGTATAGTAACAAGCAGCAGACATTCTTTAAAAGACTTAGAAAAACTTTTTTAATGTCTGTTTATTTTTGAGAGAGAGACACAGAGTGTGACCAGGGAAGAGGCAGAGACAGAGGGAGACACAGAATCCGAAGCAGGCTCCAGGTTCTGAGCTGTCAGCACAGAGCCCGATGTGGGGCTTGAACTCGTGAACCATGAGATCATGACCTGAGCCGAAGTAGGCCACTTAACCGAGTGAGCCACCCAGGTGCCCCGACAACCAGCAGGCATTCTTAATCAAAGAAAGAACTCAAGGAACATAGCAGAATGAATAAACTATTAAAAAAATTTTTTTTAATGTTTATTTTTGAGAGAGAGAGAGAGATCGCGTGAGTGGGGAGGGGCAGAGAGAGAGGAAGACAAAGATTCGGAAGCAGGGTCCAGGCTCTGAGCTCCAGCACATGCGGGGCTCGAACTCATGAACTGAGAGATCATGACCTGAGCCGATGTCGGACGCTTAACTGTAGATGTAGAGTTTACTTAAAAAGAAGAAAAGAGGGACACCTGGGTGGCTCAGTCAGTTAAGCGTCCAAATTCGGCTCATGTCGTGATCTCATGGTTTGTGAGTTTGAGCCTTGAGTCAGGCTCTGTGCTGACAGCTCGGATTCTGTGTCTCCCTCTCCCTTTGCCCCTCCCCCGCTCACACTCTATCTCTCTCTCAAAAATAAATAAACGTTAAAAAAAAAAAAAGAAAAAAAAGACGGTACACATCAGCATGGAGGACAGACTCAACACTGTGGTTTCAAAACTCAGTTTTTCTCTGGATATTTATAATGAGCCTGTATTTATTGCCCAAAAGTTTCTATTCCATTTCAAATCCCTCTAAAGAAAATTTCTGTAAAGTAACAATCAAAGATCTCAAAGAACAAAACAAAACACCAAAAAAAAAAAAAGGGGGGGCGCCTGGGTGGTTCGGTCAGTTAAGCATCTGACCTCGGCTCAGGTCATGATCTCACAGTTTGTGAGTTCGAGCCCTGCGTCGGGCTCTATGCCGACAGCTCTGAGCCTGGAGCCTGCTTTGGATTCTGTGTCTCCCTCTCTCTCTGACGCTCCCCCATTCACACTCTGTCTTTGTCTCTCTCTCAAGAATAAACATTTAAAAAAAATTTAAAAAAAACATTAAAAACAATTTTATATAAAAAAATTAAAAAAATAAAAGAACAAAACAATATGATCAGAGTAAAATCTCAATTATATCAGTTGAGCATTTAACTCAAAACTTAACAAATATCCCTGTCATTTTAAGCAAATAACAAAGAATGCACAGTCTCTTCAATGATCAAAATCTGTCTTTGGGAGACACAGCCGAGCAAATATTGAAAGCGACAGATGCTAGTCTGTATCTGCAACGAGACAAACACACCCAAAATACGCCATTTCCTGTACTCACTTGGGTGATGGTTTTCAGGATGGCCAGGCGATCCGCTGGGGGCGGCAAACCCACAAAAAGTGTTTTGTCCAGGCGTCCTGGGCGCAGGATTGCAGGGTCAATGATATCTGGAGAAGAACGGAGAGTCAAGACTTCATAAAACAGAATCTTTTTAAATAATACAATTAACGTGAGAGGTGGAAAGAGCACTTTTTTTGAAAAGAAAAAACTGATAAACTAGACTTATTAAAAACTCCTGCTCATCAAAGTATATCCTTAAGAAAAGCCCACCCACCTTCCTGGCCAAACCCGCTTGGCTCCAGGCCTCTCTCTCCCCTCTGAATGGGCGCCTTCTCCTGACCCTGCCCTCAGTCAGGGCTGAGGGGGGCTCCTCACTGGTCCCGTGTGTCCACTTCCCCACTCTGGGACCCTGTGTGGTGCCTGCAGAACTAGCCCACATCTGTCACCACGGCAGGCAGGCCCTCAAGACCTGACCGCGCCCTTTCTGGTGCCCTCTCTCATATTCTCCTTGACTCCCACACCCCACTGACCAGACCTCTTGCTGTTCCTGAAACAACCTGAAGCCTCAAGCCTCCTCCTCTTTGCTCTCAGTGGTTCCTTCCTCTGAAACACTTTCTTCCTCATTTACACTACTGGAATTTTCAAACAAGGTCTCCTCCAGGAAGCCTTCCCTGAGTCCCCCAGAAGAAAGTTCCACCCTCCTTTGTGGCCACCATATTCTTGGTACCAGTAGCAAAGAGCAAACCCCAAACTGCCTGACACTGAAGTTCATTAGGAACAAAGAGCCCATTTCTTAAGCCTAATCGCTTCTAATGGTCCCTCAATCATTCCAGAGAAGCTTCCCAAAGCTCACAATAAGAAGACCTTTGTTCGTGTACAGACACACCTAGAAATGATGGGACTCGTGTTTTCTAATGCACGTATTGAGACTTAACCATTAATTTATCCTTCCATAAAGAAGCAGAGTTCTTTAGAGCCGAAATTCTGATTTTGTTTAGTTTTGTTCTTCGGTTACCTTGGGGAAGCTAAATACTTAATTCAGTGATTTTTCAATGTTCAACAAGCTACTGGACTTTCAAGATGCGAGGATAAACTACTCGGAAATGGGGAAAGAAAGATTACTGCACAACACTCGCGGCATCGTGATGGAGCACTGCCCCACGCGCCTGGGCGCCATCTCACTCTACAGGGCAAAGGGCCCCACACATTCAGGTGCCAGGAGACCTCTGCAGTTTAAAAACTTACACGGGACCCCACTGTGACCTTTCTCTCCTGCTCTTCCCTGACCCCAAGAAAGTGCAAGCACGTTCTGTGTGCTCTGCTTTCTTCTACTTAACACAATTATCCACATTCACCTAAGTTCCTGTGTGTGTCAGTATTTGTCCTGTCTGTGTTGCGGGCAGTATTCCACTGTATGGATACGCCTCGATTTCAGGACAGAAAGAAGTATTCGTTCTTCAGCTGATGAACATGTGGTTTCCAGTTCTGGCCCACCAGAAGCACACGTGGACATGTGTTTATGTGAGTTTCTCGTTCTCTCTGGTGAGTCCCTCCGCGTGTGGCAACATCACACTGTAGGATGTGCTGGTCTTAAAGAATCCGACAGAGCGTTTTCCAAACTAGCTGTGCCATGTTACATCCCCTACAATTGCTTGTACAATCTTTCTAATTTTAGTTCTTTTTTTTTATTTCAGAGAGCGAGCACGAGTGGGGCAGGGACAGAGGAAGATATTCCCGAGCAGGCTCCTGCCCAGCACAGAGCCCGATGTGGGGCTCAGTCCCATGACCGTGAGATCATGACTTGAGCCAAAATGAAGAGTCAGATGCTCAACACACCGAGCACCCTCCCACCCCCCGCCCCGGTGCCCTGGTTAATGTAGGGTTTGTAGTAGTCTCTCACGGCGGCCCTCACCTGCATCTCCCTGACGACCAGATGCCGAGCACATTCCCATATTTATCTGCCACCGGGATCCCTACTGCAGTGAATGTCTGTGCAGTCCTTAGCCAATTTTTCATGTTTTTCTTTTGCTAAGTTTTGAGAATCCATCGCATGCTGCAGACATAGTTCCTTCATCAGAGACACATTCTGTAAATGTTGCCTCCATGTCTGCGCGGCTTGTCCTTGTGAAGAGCAGTTCAATTTATCCTTTTGCTCTAAAACACTGTGCTTCTGATGTCATACCTAAAAGATCTTTGCTTAGTCCAAGGTAGAAAACACTTCTCCTCTGCCTCCTTCCAGGAGTTTTACAGATGTGACTTTTCATTGGTCTTTGATTCATTTTGGGTTAATTTTTCATGTGGCTTCTAACAGGTTAAAGGTTATTTTTCCCACATATCTCACTGTCCCAGCACTATTTGTTTAAAACGCTATTCTTTCTCTACTGCATGGCCTTCATGTTCTATAAAAACCCAATTATCCAGACCTTCTGCCTCCGGGACCGGACGACACCCTATTCTGAACTCAGCTCCTCGTTACCGATCAACCATGAGCTCCCAGGTTCGTCAGAATTATCCCACCGAGGTGGAGGCCGCCGTCAACGTCCTGGTCCACGAGCACCCGTGGGCCTCCTACCCCTCCCTCTCTCTGGGCTCCTATTTCCACCGGGAGGATGTGGCTCTGGAGGGTGTGGACCGCTTCTCCCACGAGTTGGCTAAGGAGAAGCGGGAGGGTGCTGAGCGTCTCTTGAAGGTGCAAAACCAGCACAGCAGCCGCGCCCTCTTCCGAGACGTGCGGAAGAGGTGCCAGGATGAGGGGGTGAGAGCCTGGATGCCACGGAAGCCGCCCTGGTCTGGACCAGGCCCGTTTGGATCTACACGCCCTGGGTCTGGCCCGCGCAGACCCCCAGCGCCGTGACTTCCAGGAGAAGCACTTCCTAGACGGAGGTGAAACTCATCAGGAAGATGGGCGACCCCCTGACTCACCTCCGCAGGCCGGCTGCCCCCCTCCCCAGGCTGGGCGAGGCCGGCATCTCTTGGAAAGGCTCACCCCCCAGCATGACTCGGGGTCTCTGGAGCCCAGCGGCCCGTGAGGGGCCCCTCTGGCGGCCCCCGGATGTCAGGGCTGGTGCCCGAGCCTCTCTCTGTGGCCACCAGGCAGCTTTGCAACACCCTGGAGCCTGCTCCCGAGCGACGGACCAAATGGAAACAGGAAAGCTTTTTGCAGCAGGAAACAATAACAACAACAAACCCCAAAAAACTAATCATCCAGATACGTGGGGGAATATTTTTATAGGTATTTTATAGGTAGGTCCTATCATGTTTCAATGATCTGTAAGTCTGTGTCTATGCCAATACCAAATGGTGGAAACATCTTTTAACTTGAATATACAAGTAGATATTAAAAGTCAGAGCTGCATGCTCAAAAATGAAGCCTGATGTAAACAATCCCAATCATAATTAGAAGGCACTTAGTTTAGGAATTTTATAATCATTTAATATCTCTAACTGACAAGCACCATGTTTAGTTTATTACAAATTTATTTATTAGTTTATTTTAAGGAATTACTTATTTCCTTTCGAGTAAAAAGCACCCTGAGCACTTTATTATTTTTTTTAAAGATTTTATTATTTTTTAAGTAATCTCTATATCCAATATGGGGCTTGAACTCATGACCTCGAGATCGAGTCGCAGGCCCTCAGACTGAGCCAGCCAGGACCCCCACCAAGCACTTTATACAGATCTTGCTATGGGATGGCAAACTACTGCTCTATCAAAAACTTTTCCAAAATTCGATGCATTACACCATCTCTCAAAGAAAATCCAGTGCTGTGTGTCTAGAGCTGGTAGGTACCAATCAGCTTCTTACACTTTAGAGGACGATAAAGGGAAAAGCACTCTTAGCGTCCTCTAAAGGGAAAGAGCGCAAGGAATGGGCGTTGTAGAAAGTGAGAAGCAGGCGCACACCGGCACCTCCCTGTGACAGAGAGCCATCTTGGACGTGACACACTTCACACACGCCCCGATCTTCTCCCATGTCCTCCCCGAACGGGGCAACCATGCCCTCTCCTGCCTTGGTTGAGGCCAGCTCATCTTTCCAGTCTTTCCGGCCGAGACCTGGAGGCGTGGCCGGGCTCCACTCACTCACGTCCACAGCCAATCCATTAACAGGTCCCGTCAACTGATGACACTTCCACACCCCAGCCATCAGCTGCTGAGAACACTAACTTCTTGCCCTGGGAGTACTGCTACAGCTTGCTAAGTGGCTCCCCACCTCGATGTGGCACAGATGGGAGTCTTCAGAGTCAAGATAATTCTCACATCCGCAGTGAAGAAGTCAGCCCAAATCCCACCGCTGCAAAGACAAAATCCGCTCACTCGCAAACAAGGAGGATGCGTGAAGAGCCCTCCCTTCCATCCGCTGGTGAGGAAGCACCGCTCTCCCACCGAGTACCAAAAAAAGCTGACGTTTAAGAGCTAAAGGTAGTGACTTCCAACTTCAGGAAAAACTCCACCTTGCTGCAAACGGACCCCCGATTTTTCAAGAGGTGCCCCAACAATTCAATGGGGAGAAGATGCCACAAATGTGCCGAGGCCGGTGGACGTCCACGTGCGAAAGGGTGAATCGGGACCCCTTCCTCAGAGCACACAAACATTAACTCAAAATGAGTCTAAGATCGAAGTGTGAGCACTGGAAGCGTAAAACCGTCACCACACACGGGGGTTAATCTTTGTGACCCTGAATCAGGCAATGAGTTTTTGAGACAGGACACAAATTGCATGTGATTAAAAATCTATAAATTGGACTTCACCAAAATTTCAAACTTTTGTTCTTCAAATTACACCATCGAGAAAGTGAAAAGACAGCCACAGGCTGGGAGAAAATACACGCAAACCATACACCTGGCTGTGGATTTGTATCTGGAATTAGTCATTCTTTAAAAAAAAAATTTTTTTTTTAGTATTTGTTTATTGTTGAGGGAGAGAGAGACCGAGCACGAGTGGGGAAGGGGCAGAGAGAGAGAGACACACACACAGAATCGGAAGCAGGCTCCAGGCTCTGAGCTGTCAGCGCAGAGCCCAACTCGGGGCTGGAACTCACAAACCGTGAGATCATGACCTGAGCCGGAGTCGGCCACTTAACCGACTGAGCCACCCTGGCGCCCCTAGAATTAATCATTCTTACTGCTCAATGACAAGGCATGACCCAACTAAAAAAAATGGGTGAAGGATTCAAACAGGTATTTCTCGAAAGAAGACACTACAGTAAGATACTACCTCACACCCACTGGAATGGCTGTAATCAACTAGAAAGGTTGTAACAAGCGTTGAGGGTGTGGAGAAATCCGAACTCCCACACTTGGCTTTGTTATAATTATCGGCAGGAACAGAAAACGCTGGGCCTCTCTGGAAAAGTCTGGCTGCTTCCCGAAGTGTTACACACAGAGTCGCCATGTGGCCCACAGGCCCCACTCCTAGGTATCTACCTCCTGAGAAATTATGATATACGGCCACACGAAACCTTGTATGCGGAGGTTCACAACAGCCCTAAAGTGGACACGACCCAAATGTCCATCGGCTGGAGAACGGGTGGAACGTTTACGTCCACACGACAGAACGTCATCCGGCAGTACGAGGAACGGAGTACTGACACCGCCACACGGATGTGCCTTGAACACAGGACGTCGAGCGGGAGAGGGCACACCCCGCAGCCCACATGTGTGACTCCACTTACACACGGAAGCGGAGGCCTCGGGAGACAGTGCTGCAGGTGGGGACGGATGGGGAGGGGCAGCTAACACGCACAGATCCTCTTGAGGGTGACAGAAATGTTCTCAGATCAGGCTGTCGGGATGGCTGTACAAGTCTGTTAATATCCTCAAAACCACTGAATCGTGTACTCAAAATGGGTAAAATTTATGGCATATTATAGATCTCAATAAAGCCATTTTCTTCGAGACTTAGAAACTGGACTAACAAGACCATCAACACTATGTCTATGAAAATTACCGCAAGATCAGACGACCTTCACGGAACAGGAGTAGGTCTCTTCTTACAATTCACAAAACAAATACTGAGTTTTATTATTTGCGGGTTCCTGAGAATCAGCAGAAATGATGCCAGGGCCTAGGTTACTTTTACAAGGGAAGCATTGTGCCAAAGGGCGAGATACACAGGTCGGAACACGGCACCAACTCAAGGAGAATTTAACAACGATCCAGGGCCATTCAGACTGGACACAAAAGGGAAGGTTTTACTTGGAATTTTAAGTGGCTGAATATCTTACTGTGTGTAATGGAATAAATCTCTTCTTTGTTGCCACCCATCGAGTCGCCTGACAAAAAACTACTAAGGGCTTATCACAATGGATAGAGACTCTGAACTAGGAACTTTCTCTCAAACATAAAACCGCAGACCTAATCCTTGTCCGGAAGTTTACACTTCTTTGTGTCATAATTTACAGATTTAGTTTTTCAACAGAGCTGCACAGAGAGCAGAAACTCTTTCTGAATACCGTGTTGCTACTGTAGGAAACAGACCCCCGCTGAGCAGTAGAGACCCTACCCGGTTGGTGTGGCTATCTGGGTATACCTGTCTGCAGGAGTGTTTTTAACCAGCGGCACAGAGGATTCAGTGGGAACAGACAGTTCCTCTCTGAGAATGTCCTTTACAGGAGCCGGTACCAGAAGAAGGAACGTGCGCATGTGCACAGGAGATGACAATCAGGGCATCGGTGGTCTTAGTGGACTTTGTCCAGGGACCTTCATCTCCTGGGGCTGAGCACAGGGAAGCGGAGTATTTCCGGGACAGGGGGTGGACTCTGGTGTGCCACACATCACACAAGGGACATCACAGGTCTTGAGAGCAGCGAGGTGGGGGGGATGGCGACAGAACAATTCTTTCCCTTGTTTTGTAGAAAGCAGCACCTCACAAGTTAGGGGAAAAAGTGATGACAGAAATGGAAAATAGGAGAGGGGCGTCTGGGGGGGCTCAGCTGGCTTAACCATCCAACTCTTCATTTCGGCTCGGGTCATGATCCCACCATCTGTGTGATCAAGCCCCTCGTCAGGTTCCGTGCTGACAGCATGAAGCCTGCTTGGGATTCTCTCCGCCCCTTGCCCGCTCATGCTTTCCCTCTCTAAATGAATAACCTTAAAAAAAGAGAGAAAAAGTCTTCCAAGCAGAGGGAACTGACGCCCTACCTGTACTGTTAGGGCATTCACACGAAAGCAGGTTTGTGTCCAGAAACCATGAGGGCTGGGGGTACCTGGGTGGCTCAATCAGTTAAATGTCTGACTTTGGCTTAAGTCTTAATCTCACGGTTTGTCAGTTCGAGCCCTGCGTCGGGCTCTGTGCTGACAGCTTGGAGCCTGGATCCTGCTTTGGATTCTGTGCCTCCCACTCTCTCTCAAAAATAAACATTAAAAAAAGAAATAAGAAAGAAAGAGAGAGAGAGAAAGAGAGAAAGAAAGAAGGAAGGAAGGTGGGAAGGAAGGAAGGAAGGAAGGGAGAAACCACGAGGGCTGGCATGAAGTGGCCCAATTCACAGGTATTGAAAGAAAAGAGTTCTGTCAACCCAGAACTCCATATAGGCTTCAAGAAAGAAAGAACCGGAAATCAAGGCATTCTTGGATAAATGAAAACCAAGAAAATTCGCCACAAGCTAAACACACCTAAAAGAACAGCTAAAGGGAGTTTCTGAAACAAAAAGGAATGTCGGAAAAAAATTAGGAACATCAGAAAAGAAAAATCGATGGGAAGAGCAAAAATTTGGAAATACAACAAAGCCTCCTTTTCCACTTAAGTTTTAAAATTTTATTTGACAGGGGGCGCCTGGGGGGCTCAGTCAGTTAAGCGTCTGACTTTGGTTTCGGCTCAGGTCACGACCTCACGGGTCATCAATTCCAGCCCTACATCGGGCTCTGCATTAACAGCTCGGAGCCTGCTTGGGATTCTCTCTCTCCCGCTCTCTCTCTGCCCCTCCCCCCACTCACACCGTCTCTCTCTCTCAAAATAAACAAACAAACAAACACACAAACTTCAAAAAAATTTCATTCCACAGCTGAGGCAAAAATAAGAACGCTGTCTGAGGAGGTTCTGAGACAGTGGAGAAGGGACACGGAGGACAGTCCCGAATGGGGCTGGCGCAGGAACTCCAAGGCAGGCCGTGCATGCACTCCTTGCTGGAACTCGCAAAAGAAATGCTGACATCAGTAAACAGTGAGAAGCTACGTGTATGCAGTTCTACAACCGCCTCATCCACAAAAAACACTCTACAAAGAGATACACTCAAAAATAACAGGTAAATCAAAATGAAATTCTAAGAA
The DNA here is from genome assembly GCF_023721935.1 of Panthera uncia. Lineage (NCBI taxonomy): Eukaryota > Metazoa > Chordata > Mammalia > Carnivora > Felidae > Panthera > Panthera uncia. The sequence continues at coordinate 943,184 of NC_064813.1, forward strand.
ATGTTCAAGTGACCCACAGGAAGGCAGAGAGAGAGAGAGAGAGAGAGAGAGAGAGAGAGGAAAAGCACGTGCATGTCAGCAGAGGAGGGGCAAAGAGAGAGAGAATCCCAAGCGGGCTCCTCGATCCCATGACTCCAGGATCATGACGCGAGCCAAAATCAAGAGTCGGACCCTCAACTGACTGAGCCACCCAGACGCCCCTCAGTCTGTACTTTCTGATTAAATTCTTATTTCCAAATTTCTGAATTCAGGGAAACACCCAGCAGGCAAAGCATCCCCAGAGGGAACCGAAACTACCCCTTGAAGCGGGTAGATCGCACACCTTGTGCGATCGCGGAGCGCGTCAGGAAAGAAGCCTGTGTGCGAAGAGTCAGAGCGGCCGCAGGTGTTCGTGCCCTGCGTCCCTGCCCCGGAACCTCAGGGGACTGTCCTGTCCCAGCAAGACCCCACCCACGACTGACCCCAAGACGATGACCAACCTTTCAGTGCCCACCAACTTTGTCCCACGCTTTCCTTTCTGAACCTGGACCTTTGCTCAGCACTTTGGAGACAGTCTTTTGGGATGCCAGCCTCCCATCTCCCTGATGGGGTTTTGGAGTGGTGGTGGGGGTTCCGAGCTGATGGCCAAGTAAGAATTCTTGAAGACGTCTTTGGTACCAAAAGGGTGATTTTAGTAAAGCATGGGGACAGGACCCATGGGGAGGAAGAGCTGCACTGGGGTAGTGCAGGTGACAGCTTCTCTACTGTGGAGTTGGGGGCAGCCCAGGGGAAGTTTCCAGTGGGACTTCCATATGCTAAGGAAGACTCAAGGATACTGGAGACCTAGCTCTTGTTAAGCTAAGATTGTTTTTCCCTCCAGCAGAGTATTATCACTAAGACAACAGGGAGTCTCTGGAGATTAGGCTATTGATAAAATTGCCTTTTCCTTGTAATGTTACTGAGATATTTATAAACTGATGGAGACTCTATCAGTCAACCGTGTGTCTTCTATCCTGTCCCCAGTCCTTGGGCAGCCAGGAGGGCCTGAGGAACGTCACACACATCCCACCCGGGGGGCGGCTTGGGGGAGTCGGCCTGCCCCGTGCTCCCTCCTCATCCCTGGTGTTGGCCTCGCGGAAATAAATTCCTTTCCTCTGTCAGCAGGACTCCCTTCTCTGCCTTCGATTTTGTGCGTTACCAGCGGCAGCAGCTGGTGTGTCTGGGCCCCACGAGCCAGGTGCTCTCGCCCCTTACGCCCTGGGTACATGTGCTCACACAGCACCTCTGCAATAGCCTTCCTGGACCATCATCTCTAAGTCAGCCCGCACCCCCCCCCCCCCCCCCCCCACCCTCGCCCCCGCCAAGTCATTCTCTACCCTCTTAGCCAGTCTGTCTCTTACGTACCCAAGTTCCCCAGCCCCAAATCACAGTACACACAAAGCATTTTTCCAAACTCTTAGCCTTTGAATTCCCAAAGCCAAGCAGGACCAGGCACACGGTAAAAACTCCATAAATATTTGATGAGAAGAGAAGACGTGCTGAGAAATTAAAGAGTCTTACGCTGACCGGTGGGTCTTCAACACAAACGGAAAGGTGGAGCTACACCTTGTGCGATCACAGAGCGCGTCAGGAAAGAAGCCTGTGTGCGAAGAGTCAGAGCGGCCGCAGGTGTTCGTGCCCTGCGTCCCTGCCCCGGAACCTCAGCCTCCCCCATGCTGTCCCCCGGGCGCCGCCTCTAGCAGGAATGGCAGCCTCCACCCTCGGCTCCTGGAACCCTGCGGTCACGTGAGAACGAGGATGCGGGATCCCGCCAGCGGGAGCCCACGCCACCAGGAGAGGCCTGGAGAGGGGACGCTCTGTGAGGAGGGGACGGAGATGCCGAAGCGTCACCGCGGAGACGGTCCTCTGGCCCTGCCACTCCAGCTGATGGCACCGGGATCGGAGAGGAACCTCTGGACAAGCCCTTCCGGAGTCCCCGACCCACAAAATTGTGGGTCAGAGCAAAAATGGTGATTTGAAGCCGCTGAGTATGGTGGTAGTTTGTCATGTGGCCAAAGCCATCAGGTGGGAAGAGATTTCTGGAAGCGGGGAGAAAACAAGTCACAAACAGAATGTTGCAGGACAGCGCACTAGGGAAGAGAACCGCCACAGGCACGCGCACAGGTGACACGGATGACCCACGGGGCTGTTATTGGATTTCTGTAGGCAGCAAGGCAGCGGGATCTCTTCCGCGGATAAGGGGACAGGGGAGGGGCAGAGCGGAGGAAACAGGTTCAGGGACACCGGAAGGGACAAGACACAGGTACCCACCGTGTTCCTGTCTCCCTCACCATGGCTAAAGTCAGCACAGGCTACTGTACTCAGCCCGGGCTTTCGCAGCTAAGAATCCAGAGAGCTGTCGAGAATTCAGAGAATTCAGAGGTGAACAGTGACCGGGAAAGGACACGCACCTGCACTGTTTGAGGCGAGGATTCACGTAAAACCCAGGGACACGGAGGGACCTGTTACATTCTAGTCCACAGAGACTAAGCTAAAGATATGTGTTTACGATCACCAAACACGAAAACGGCGAGTGCCAGGTGAAGACAGGATGGCTTATCGCAGACTACGGTGTCTTCTCGAAATCTCTCAGAAAAACTCTGCGTCTACCAGAAAACGCAGGGTGTGATTCCGCACAGAGATCTGTGAGGTTTTCCAGATTCCCCCGGGGACAGCTGTGAGTGTAGGACCTCGGGACCGCCACCCTGGCTGTCACCAAACGTGCTCTTGGCAAGAGGCAGTAGTTACTGAACAGCTCCTTGCCACACGCCGTGGGAGACACACTGCCCTTTACGACCATCCTGCCAACTGGCGTCATTATCCTGGAAGTAACGTGTGCCCAGAGCGGAGGTGGTGTAACCAAGAAGGCTTCTGCTCTTTGTCCTCGGTTCCTGTCAGAAAGCTTCAAATAGCCTCGCCATTCCCCAGGGACGGGAGTCTTTGCTACGCTAATGACCAACTCAAGGTCGGCCCAAGATAGTAACTTCAGGATGGGCCAGTTGTCAGAAAGACCAAGCCCGTGGTTAGAGGGTAGAAGTGGGAGACACAACTCTGGGGAGACGGTTCAATCGCGCGGCCATCGACCAACAGTGACTAAGGCATAAAACCCCAAGGGAAGCTCTGGGCGGCAGAGTTTGGGAGCGTCCTGCTGACGAGCACACCGGTCTCCCAGGCTGGCGTGTGCCCTGGCTCCAAGGGGAGAGGGCCCCCGACGTCTGCACTGCCCCTCACACCTGGCCTTGTGTGCATCCTTCACAATAAACAGCAACTCAAGTACAGTGAGCCTTGAACAGCGTGGGCGTTAGGGGCACCGACTGCCCCCTTTCCCCAGCCCCGCGCACTCAAAAGTCTTGTGTAACTTCTGATTCCCCAAAACACTACTAGTGGCTACTGTTGACTGGAAGCCTTACCGGTAACGTAAAAATTAACACACGGTATGCACGTTCTCTGTGTTATATGCTGTATTCTTACCATAAAGTACAGCAGAGAACAAAAACATTACGGAGGCCATAAGGAAAATACGTTTATAGGACTGCACCGTGTTCACGAGAAAAAGCCGCGTGTAAGTGGACCCACGTAATTCAAACCTGTGTTGTTTAAGGGTCAACTGTACGGTGCTTTCCTGCATTCCTTTAACTGTCGTGGCGAATTACTGAACCTGAGGGTTCACCTGTAGCTGGCCGGTCAGCAGCGCGAGGGTCCTGGTGGCAGCCTCGCAGGCTCTGACACCAGCTCCGCGTGATCAGTGTCACACGGGTGACACAGGTGCTCGGCCGGTGTCACACGGGTGGGGGTGGAAACAGAACCGGTAAGAGAACAAGAGTTGTAGCCAGGACTCAAACCCAGGTCCGCCGGATTCCAGAGACGGTACTTTACTGCCGTCAAAGTACAAACCTTCATATATTTCCGTTTTCCATTTTAAAATGAAATCGTATATATTTCACGGAGGTTTTACCTTTCAAAGTAACTTACAAGACCCGAAAGACAAATTCTGTGAGCTTGACGGTGGCAGACAGTTAACACCAGTGTCCACGCGGGGTGGCTACGACACAGCGGCTCACGAGGACGGCAGAGTAGTTAGCAACAGGAAGAGACTCTGGGACCCTCAGTAAGAGCCGGGTGCTGACATTATGGGCCTTTTCTAAGCCCCTCGGCTCCGCTGAAGCTCGTAACAACTTTAAGTAACAGTTACTGCAGGGATGGTGACATGGTCCCAGTATAAAACCTTGTGACTCTATCTTCAACCTTCACATGCAGTGAAGAGCCTGGTCCTTGTTTCCTATAAGCTTGGGAGAAACCGCAGGACACACATTCTGATAACATCTGTGTGGTCAAAAGCGGACACTGGGTTTTCTGACAAGACAACCTTCCGAGGACCAACACAGAAAAATCCCCCAAATCTAAGGAATAAAACTCTTTTTTACTATCACTTGCATAAAAGCTTCCTAAGGTTTTATTTCAACTTACGAGCCAACAAGGGATTTCCTAAACTTAACCCTCCTCTAGTGGCATGAATGTAAATCCCGGTGTCGTGGAGCGCTGACAGTCATGGGGAGCACCCCCTACCTGGCCGGTTGGTGGCCGCCATGATAAAAACCTGCTGCCGCGCTTCCAGCCCGTCCATCTCGGTGAGCAGCTGGTTCACCACGCGCACGCTCGCCCCCGTCTGAAAGGGAATGAACACACCTCCATCAGTTTCCAATAAAAAGAAAACCGCATCGTCATTCTTTTCCATACAAAGTAACGTACCAGCTAACTTCAAGAAAGCTTCTGTCGAGAGGTAACGGCCATTATTTTCTGAGTGGTCGCTACATCCCGGCACTGTGCAACGCAGGGGCAGGAAGTCCCCGGAATTGTGTTATCCACTGTTCCACGAGGAAGCTGAGGCTTGGAGAGGCCACGTGTCCAGGCCTCACAGCCAGACAAGGGCAGGCCTGGCTGATCTAAATCTGGTGCCTCCAAGTTATTCAAAGATCCAATGGCTACGGGGCACCTGGGGGGCTCAGTCAGTTGAGCGTCTGTTGGTTTCGGCTCAAGTCATGGAGCCCTACATTGGGCTCTGCGCTGACAGTGTGGAGGTTGCTTGGGATTCTCTCTCCCTCCCTCTCCGCCCCCCTCCTCGAGCACACATGCATTCTCTCTCAAAATAAATAAACTTAAAAAAAAAAAAAAAAGAAAAGATCTAATGGCTGTGGGGAATAAGTTTAGGAATTCCCTGAGCTTGCACCATGGGTTAACAAGGCATAAAGAATTAGAAAGTCACAGGGTGAACACACCCAAGTTTGGGTAAACGAGATTAGGTAAACAGGGCAAAGGCCCCCAGTATAGGACAAAGGTATAGGAATAGGAAATCTCAAGATGAAAACATCCAAGATGAGGTAAACAAGATTAGGTATTCAGGGCGGAAATGCCCCCCAACTTAGTACAATAGCAGAATGCTGCTTTCACAGGAAGGAGGAACCAAAATAGGTAAACAGGTAAACAGGACTTAAGACCACAGCAGGGTGAAGTTGCCCAGAGCGGAGCTAATTAGCAAAACAAAGGTGCCTTGCTGACCCTGAGGTACCATGCTCCTTTCTCCTTTCAGTCCCCTAGGCCAGTTTAGGTAAACAGAGGTGGGGCCTCCTGTCTGCTGTAAACAACCTTCCACACAGCCAGGATTTTGTTTTGTATTGACACGAACCCTAACACAGCATATCTCCAAAACCCCTTTCCCCCACGCCCGTGAGTTAATGTTCAAGACTCCACTGTCTCTTTGTGCACGTCCAGTCCATCACGCTTGTAAGCCTTCTGATCCAAACAAAGACGGAGCAAGGACCCTTACTCGGGGCTCTCCTCTCCTCCAGGACATTAGCCTCTCTCGCATTTTCAATCCTGTGTCCCCGTCTCTTGCTGGACAAGAGAGAACTCTACATCCAGAGTCGCAACAGATTTCCTACTGGGCAAATGCAGACTCAGCCTCACGAGAGCCCCTGGGATGTGAGATGTTCCAGATCTTTGGACTGGGCCACGAGGCTTCTTCCCAGAGGCACACAAGCAGATCTACGGCAATACCCAAGGGAAAGGTCCAGGGCGGTGGTGGACACAGGGGAACTCACTCTGACACAGAAAGGTTTTAAATGCCCAATGGAAGAAATGAGAAAAGTAGTGCTGTGTATGTGTGGCGGGGGGGGGGGGGGGGGGCGGGGGCGGTGGGATTACTGCGTTTCTTCAACACAGAGGTGGTAACAATTTCTCCAGAAAAGAAACGGTGCATGTCACCACTCCTTGAGGACACAAAGCTAATATGTCAGGAGATGCACATAGTGACAATCCTGACTCAGAACAGTAAAGCAGCCCCAGACACCAACCAAACACGGTCCTACCTAAACCAGACAAAATCCTCAGAATCAGCACAGGAATGTGAAAGGCAGGTTTTACTATAACAAAATTATAACATTGTACGTAATAAAAAAAATTAAAGGTAAGTGAGACGACTGGGAAAAACGTGCCAACACACACAATCAGACAATGGATTAATTTCTAGCACACGTAAAAGCTCCTATAGATAAAAGAGAAGTTTTAATAGCAAAAGGATCAAAGTATCTGATCAGGCAATTTCTAGAAGATGAAATACAAATTCACTGAAGACAATCAACCTCACTGATAATCAGGGACGTGAATACTAAGATTTAATGTCACGTTTGACAATAAAACTGACGAAAGATTAAAAGATGGGTATTACCCATTGCTGACAACACTGTTGGCAGGCATATGTATCCGGTATTCTTTTGTGAAGGATGATTTAATGTCAGCTCCAAAACATAGTATGTATAGGTCCACATACATGTGGACAAAAGCATGTGATTAGAGTGTTATTTCAGTTCTGTTTGTAAGAAAAACAATTAGAAACAATGTGAATGTCTAAAACAGAATTATTAAAGAAATCCTTCTGTTTCCAGAATGTAGAACATTTATGCAATCGTTTAAAAATTAAGTCATTAAGCACATGGGAAAATCATCAAGATGCATGACCACATTCATATAAAACTCTAAACCATACATGTTTTTAAGTTTATGGAGAAAGTTGTAGAATAACAAATACTACATACGAAACTGAGTGATAACCTCCAAGGAGAGTAACAGAGGGAAATGGGAAGAAGGACTCTTGATCTACTAACACGTGTACTTAATTTGAGTTTTGTCACAAGCGTGTGTTCATGCATAACTCACGCGCTAAAAAAAGAAATATGTATTCCCATTTTTCTCCCTATTTCTCTCCTTCAGAATCCCCTTCAGGTGAAAACGTCCGAAGAGAAGAACACAGGTACTAGAAAATGGAAACACGTGTTAGTAAACATCCAAGAACGAGCGAGAACCCAGACGTCAGAGCACGGTTCGTGTGGCCACAGACCTCTCTGTGGCAATGGCCGACCAGCCGCAACCCACTCCTGCATCTGTCCAAAGTCAAAATCACCAGCCGTTAACAGGCGGCTGCAAACCAACATAGGGGCTGTTGACAAATGAAGGGTTTATTCAGAACCAAAGACAAGGAGATAAATAGGAGTCAACTCCAGAGCACAACATGCCTTGACCAGCCGGACAGAAAGGGCAGTGCTTTGCTCTGGATCCCCCACCAGATTCCAGGATCTGCCAGCCGGCGGGGTGACCTGGGAAGGACCTCTGCGTGGCCACTGACCTCACCCCCAGAGATAAGACCAGAAGGATTTTCTGGGATGCTACTGATGACTACTGGATGAGGAAACAGAATCACTGCGACATGAATCACACTCACATTAGTCAAGTTTTGTTCTTGAGACTTTGGAATGTTTCTGGAGATTCAAAGTGAAATGAATTTAATAAATGTTTTACAGCCTAAGGGCACACACAAGATAACTATCTGAAGATGAATCACAAGAGAAACATAATCACTTCCTTAGTCATCGTGTCACAAATGTACCCACTAGACAGTCTTCATACTGGTTTCCAGAAGGCCACGTGCTCTTTACAGCAGTGGACTCTGGGACAAGGTCCTTCTGATAACGACTGCTTCCAGGCCCCGGCTGTGCTGACGTTCCCGTGACCAGCGACGCTGCAGACTCGTGCAGGCGGAATGCGGTGCAGGCCCACTTCCCGTCCTCCCCAGGCACGAACTGTACCGCGTCAGAAAGCGCACCGCCTGACCCCATCCTGGGTGCGTGGAACCGCGAGGCACATTTTCTTGGGCCTCAAGAGCCCATTCACCTGATGAGGATCAAGATTACGAGGCGGGCTATTCACAGCCACCATCACTGCAACCCCCAGCTGCTCACCCCTGTGAGTCACAAGCGTGCCACCAAAATGACACAGACAAACGGATACGAGGGCTGATAACAACACAACTGTTACGCCTAGGCCCTCACTCCAAATTACCAGGTTTCTTCACTTAAAGAACCTCAGTGTTCTCAGGAAATGACTTCATAAGAACTTACAAAAGGCTTACGGTGCATACGCCTACCTCTCGGTCTGACCTTCGAGGGCACAGGGCGTCCACTTCGTCGAAGAATATGACACAGGGCGCGGAGTTCTTGGCTCGCTGGAACACCTGTCGTACTGCACGCTCACTCTCACCAACGTACTGAACACGCACAGAAATAAAATGCAGAGACTGTTCAACTTTGGGGCTTTGGGCCAAATTACAGTAAAACTAGTTTTAAAAGACATTTAAATATCAGAGTCCACAAAGTACTAGGCTGATCCGCATGGAGCTGCTGATATATAACCATTTTTGATGCAGAAACACAGCCAAGTGTATATGGTTCAACTTAATAAAATCAGCTATTATTGAAGCCTATAGATTACCTCGTTTCTAAAACAAAGACAAAGTAAATGTGAGGTCTTCTCTAGGTCAGACACAATCCCATAATTCTACACTGTGATTTTGGAACTAATCTCCTGAGGGGCACCTGGGTGGCTCAGGAGGTTTGAGTGACCAACTGTTGATCTCGGCTCAGGTCATGATCTCAAGGTCTGTGAGATCGAGATCCACGTCAGGCTCTGTGCTGACAGCACGGAGTCTGCTTGGGATTCATTCTCTCTCTCTCTCTCTCTCTCTCTCTCTCTCTCTCTCTCTTCCCCTCTCCTGCTTGCTCTCTTTCAAAATAAATCAATAAACATTAAAAAAAAAAAAAAAAGAACTGATCTCCTACTCTGTATGCATATAAAACACCCAGCAGTAATTGTCATTAATCCAACACTACTTTACTGCCATTTCCTGCTCGACCATCATTTCCACGTGGGTCAAGTTGCTAATGAAAGATCTACTTTGTCACTTGGCATCAGAGAAGGCGAAGTGAGCCAGTGAGGCCTTCAACAGGTTTCACTGGACATACCATACCGTAAAATCTAAGTCAAAACATGATACAGTAAGATCAGTCAAGAAACACAGTAATTCATAACGTCCTATAACATTAGGACAAGTTAATGCAGAGAGCTACATGTAAGAATATGGTCTCACTGTTTATGAGGCCTAAGAGACTGTTCTCGTAAAATTTCAAACTAGTGAACCAAGCATGTTTTCTCCTAATAAAACTGCTAAATAGGACAGAGTCTGCAAACTGTTTCCAGTGCCGACCCCACCGCCAGTGTTTGTTACGCTCTCGTGACCACACGGCCGTGATAAAGTAATGCAGGCAGAAAGCACACGCCATGGACGACAGTGACGGGAGGGTTTTCTGTCTTCTCATCTGTCCTGTCTTTTCTTGGTACTTTTGCTCAAGGTGCTTCCCTTACTTGATCTGTCTTCCAACCTGCCTCCACTTCTCCCGGTATTCGAGAAGGTCCCCGACTTTCTTCCTATTGCTCTCCCCACTCTGCCCTCACAGAGTCTCCTGCTACTGAGACTCCCGGCTGGTCTAGATAGTCCTTGGGAAGCAGAGGTCGTGGCCTTGATCATAACATCTTGTATGGTATATAAATACAGTAGACTGGCTCAATTTCCTAAAGAATCCAAGTCAGCAAAAATTATATTTGAAATGCTGGACCAAAATAGTAGATATTTTAAAAGAAAAAGTAACAGTGAGCTGGGAGAGGTCAAGTATCAGACAGGGGTCGACGGAACGATCAACACAGCTGGCAAATGCACTGTGGCTAGAGCAAACCAAATGGCCAAAGGGAAACTTAATTTAGGGGAAGATAAACCTACAATTTCAAAAGGACAGATTAAAAATCAATCTTAACAAAGGTGACAGTGATTAAAAATAAGCAAACAGAAGAAAATCCCACTATCTTGGCCTTTATGAAATATTTCAAATAAGGATCCTATAGCTATCATTTCTAACTTATTTGCCTTTCAGTTTTCAACCGTGATAACCTGGCTTTTGCAAACACCCTTATTGAAAACACCCTCCCTGAAGTCACCAATGACCTTCTAATTGCCAAACCCAAAGCCCTACTTTCGGTTTCTCGTACGCTGTGGTTACTGACAAGGTTGAAGAAACAGCCTCCTGGATGTTCAGGCTCAGAAAGTCTTGGGCGTCCTCCACCCTTACAAGACCAGTCTCCTCCTTCCCTATCCCCAGCAGTGTCTTACTGGGGTCAGGGACCCCACTGTTTGTCCCCAGGGTTTCCAGTGCCACCCCGAATCTCCTGAACTCCGGGCTCACATCCCTGTGTCTGCTGGAAGTCTCTGGACTCCTTGATTCTGAATCGTCCTACAGCAAACTCATTATCTAATCCCAAGAAGTTTATCTTCCTCATTAGATCACCTCATCTCTCCCGGTCATTCCAGACTCTGCCACAGACCTCCTCCCCACCTTTCCCTAGGAAAAAAGTCAGAACACAATGAGAACAAGGCTCAGTCCTCGGATTGGCAGGAATGGTGCGGATGTGGGACAGCGGGAACCCCCACTCACCGCTGGTGGAGGCGTAACAGCAACGACCATCTTGGGGAAAAGCTGGCAAAACTTTCTCTTTCAGGAGTGAAGATACAGCAATTCTCCTTCGGAGAACATACCCTCACGGGAAATAGCTCACTGATGAAAGTAAGGATGTATGTATGTAATGTTCGATCTGAACATCAAGAAAGAAAGAAACTGCTTTTTTTTAGAAGTGTGGTTCTGTTCATTCAGCGGCATGCCACACGGAAAACTGATGAACTAGAGGTAAACACATCAACAGAGATAAGTATTACTGCGATCTAATGATTTACAAGAAATATACATTTGATCACTCAGATGACTAAATGTACTTCTCAGACATATCTGGTTTTCCCCAAAAGTTTCTGAAAACTGTCAGAGCCACAAAAGCGCATGGAGGTCCACTAGAGGGTGGGGCTGGCTGCCAGGAGGGCCAACCCCATGGTTACAGGGTGGAACTTTCAGTGTCCCCCCCCCCCCCCCCCCCCAGGCGGGGGGGGGGGCCGGAGACTGAATAGACAAAGGTCAATAACTCAGCCAATCATGGCTCCACAGAAACTCAAGGGCAGTTTTTGGTCCTTCCAGACCTGGGGAACCATGGAGCCAGGCCCCAAGGCCCATGAGACTCCAGGTTGGGACTGTGCCCTATGTACCTCTTCATTTTGCTCTTGATTCTTCTTCTTTATCATGTCCTTCAACAACCTGGTAAACACAAGTGTTTCTCGGAGTTCTGCCAGCTGCTCTGGCAAATTAATCAAAACTGGGGAGGAGTTGGTTGGAGCCTCTGATCTGTAGTCGGTGTGTCAGAAGCACAGGTGACAGCCTGGGGCCTGTGACTGGTGTCTGCCATGGGGGGTGGGGGACACTCCTGTAGGACCGAGTCCTCAGCCTGCGGAATCGGATGTCGTGTCCTGGTAGCATCAGAACTGAGCTGAGCTGAGTCGGTTCTCAGACACCCTGCTGGTGTCCAGACTGCTCGAGGTCTGGTGACCACGTACTTCCACAAGTTAGTCTGTGCTCCTCCAGGTAAGTGTGCTCCCATCCCCGTCACCTGCTTCACCGGTCCCTTAAAAATTACTGTCTTGGGGCGCCTGGGTGGCTCAGTCGGTTAAGCGTCCGACTTCGGCTCAGGTCATGATCTCACGGTCCGTGGGTTCGAGCCCCGCGTCGGGCTCTGTGCTGACGGCTCAGAGCCTGGAGCCTGTTTCAGATTCTGTGTCTCCCTCTCTCTCTGCCCCTCCCCTGTTCACGCTCTGTCTCTATCTCAAAAATAAATAAACGTTAAAAAAAAAAAAATTAAAAAAAAAAATTACTGTCTTAACATCGAGTATCCAGGGAGTGTTCAAATTTCCAACTGCCTCATTAAACATTTTTGAAACACGGACAGTAATGCTACATGTCGTTCAGGGATACATATACATATGTAATAAAAGCAGAAAGTACACAGAACAAAGACCAAATTCAGGATCACGGTAAATTCTGTGGGAGAGAGAACAGGGGACGTGGTTAGGGAAGATCTGCAGGGGCTTCGCTGGGTGACAGATACGTTACTCTTCCTAATTTCTCACGTGCCTGGAACAGATCCTCAGAATGTGAAGCAAGGTTGTGCCCTTGCTTACAGCCTCTGTCGGCTCTGGTATTCCGGAGACAACACCCAGCTCTGGCTGGGGATGAGAGCCCCTCACTGTCAGGCAGAACTGTCCTTCCCGGCTTCCAACTGCAACAATCCTCTCCCTTCAAGGTTCCTTTCTAACACCTCCTCTGCCAGGAAGGCAAAAGGAGCACAAGGAAAGTAAAGACGTACGTAGAAAGCCCACAGGAAATGCTTAAATATAAATCCTTATTTTAGGAGGAAAGTAACACATACAATAGGAACATATACAAACTGGTAAGGGGGATACATTTAAAAAGCCTTTTTTTTTTTTTTTTCAACGTTTTTTATTTATTTTTGGGACAGAGAGAGACAGAGCATGAACGGGGGAGGGGCAGAGAGAGAGGGAGACACAGAATCGGAAACAGGCTCCAGGCTCCGAGCCATCAGCCCAGAACCTGACGCGGGGCTCGAACTCACGGACCGCGAGATCGTGACCTGGCTGAAGTCGGACACTTAGCCGACTACGCCACCCAGGCGCCCCTTAAAAAGCCTTTTGAAACAATACTTTTTTTTTTTTTTTAAGTATGTTCCGCACTCAATGTGGGGCTCGAACTCACAACCTTGAGATGAGTCACATTTTCTACTGACTGAATCAGCCAGGAGCCCCCAAACGATACTACTTTTACTTCTTTGAACGCATTACAGAACGGAACGGTGTTTTTACTTCTCATAAGGACGAAGGGATAATACAATATTCAAAATCTCTAAAGTCTGAGATATCACATAAACTGAAGGCAGAGAGGAGTTACTGTATAGTATTGTAGCATCTCCCCCCAGAGCACTTTTACTTTTTGAGACAAGTCGTGTGAGCTGCCCGACATCAGGATGAGGCAAGCACGCTGGGAGTCACGTAGCCCAGGCTCAAACCTCAGCTCTCCTCCCCCAGGGCCACTGGACTTTGGCCAAGGTGTGTGACACCTCCAGACTTGAGTTTCCTCGTTTGCAAATCAGGAATCAGAGGAAACAATAACCCGCATCTCACGGGACTGTCACCGTGAGCGAGGCAGGGGTTGGGGGCTGACCACCCACCCTGCTGTTGAAGATCCACGTGTAACTTTTTACTCCCCTAAAACTCGACTTGTGATAGCCTGCTGTTGACCTTGGGAAGCCTTACGACACGAAGTCAACTGACTTTTGTCGGCTGTGTGTTCTATGTATCAAACTGTGAATTCTTACCGTCAGGTCAGCTAAAGAGAAGAAAATATCAGTAGGAAAATCATAAGGAAAATACACTTACAGGACTGTACTTATCGAGAAGTCTCCGTACATAGGTGGGCCTGCGCAGCTCAAGCCCGTGTCGTTCAAGGGTCGGCTGTATATGTAGAGTGCTTGACGAATACACGGCACAGAGTATACGCTTTATTTATGTATTTATTTATTTTATTTTTCAGAGTACACACTTTAAAATGTCACCTGGGTGGCTGAGTCAGTTAAGCAACTGACTCGATTTTGGCTCAGGTCATGATCTTGTGGTTCATGAGTTCAAGGCCCACGCTGCGATAGTGCGAATCCTGTCAGGATTCTCTCTCTGCCCCTCCCTGTGCTCTCTCTCAAAATAAATAAATAAATGATCTTTAAAAAAATTTTAAAAATAAAATAAAATGCCAACTTTTAAAAAAAGTTTATTTGGGGGGGTTGGGGGGCGGGCAGGCAGGGCAGAGAGAGAAGCAGGCTCCACACTGTCAGCACAGAGCCTGACTCGGGGCTCAAACCCACAAACCGTGAGATCATAACCTGAGCCGAAGTCAGATGCTTGACTGAATGAGCCATCCAGGAGCCCCTAAAATGTCGACTTTTTGATTATTTCCATTTTGCAGGAGGGAAAATGGAGGCTCAGAGCTGAAGAGACTTAGTTAAGAGAGCACTTAACACACTTCGTACAACAGAGCAAAGCAAGGTCTTCACTCGTGCGGTGGAGACTTCACCAAAACGTCCCGTGTTTCCAGGACGCGGGGACGCTCTGCTCGTAACTGGAGCAGCCGTTACTTCTCATCTACGACCAAGGCTAACGCCACAACTTACCATATTTAGCAATTCGGGGCCCTTGACAGATATAAAGTTCAGTCCGGACTCATTTGCAACCGCCTAGTGAGAAAAAAACCAAGATACAAATCAGAAAAATTTACAGTAAACAGTAATTTGTGACAACACAGGACTTTTTGCAGTTTATACTGTTTCTCTCATCGGAGGAAGGAGATGAAAAGGAAAAGGAGAAATGGGTTAAAAAAAATCAAAGAAACATCTACAACTTTCTAAGAATCACTCAGACGAGAAACCAGACAGGGTGACGTGGACCATCTGTGTGAAGGTGTTGCTTACACAAACACGCTTACACACACGTGTCTGTAGCCCGGCTTGCAGTTCCAGTGAAATCCCAGTCTGTGCAGCAAAGCGTGCCTTGCCCAATGAAAGCAATCGTTCACTCATAAACCAAAATTCAAAAACCTCAGTATTAGTCTTGGCCACGGGTCAGCGCTTACAGATTACTTTTAGTAACGATTAAACTGCACAGCTCAAAGCCAACACGGTCGTACGTGTAAAAGAACCCGAGAGAGGTCACCTGAGTGCCGAGAAGAAATGTGAATAAGTCACCAAGGATCAGGGAACAGAGTCCCTTCTCTCCCCGGAGCCTGGCCTCGGAGCTCCAGAGCCACACCCGACAGGAAGCTCGGCATCTCCTTCCGGACCTGATGTCTCAAATCCGTCATTTCCAAAGCAGGACGCCTGGATCTGTCCCAGCTCCCTCCGCACCCCACGTCCCCAACTCCGACAGCTTTTAGCCCCAGACCCTGGTGGCCCCCTTGACCCTTGTCACATCATCCAATCCGTCTCCAAGTCCCGTCAGCCTGAGCCAAAATGTCCGCGTCCGACGCTTTCTGCTCCTCCGCCACCCACCCCTCACGCAGACCACCTGGATGTGCAAAGAAACCAAACCGAGACTGGACAAGACGACCCTCACGGGTCCCCTTCCACTTTCGCTCTCCTCTACCACTCACCAGAGTCCCCTTGTAAGAACGTCAATCACATCGTCTCCCTGGGACTCGCCTTTATCCCTGAGTACAACTTGAAATATTCACCACAGCTCACCAGCCTGTAGTCTGGGACACGACAGTTCCCCTAGTCCAGCCACTGGCTTTCTCGGGGTCCCTCCCCGCTTCAGGGCCAAACAGGCGGTCAAGGCCGCTACGTGGCTGGCGCCAAGCACCGCGGCCACCGCTGGCAGAGGGATGCGCGTGGGCTGCCCGCACCGCTCAGCTTCCTCCTCCCGGCCACCCGACACCGCGCGACGGAGAGTCAGGGCACATCGACTCAAGTCTGACTCCTCCGCATCAGCTTCCAGGCTTCCACGTGCCACGTAAGTGAGATTTAACCCACCGTGACCGCCGGCATTTCCTGAAATTGCCGGAGATCTTCCCCGTCTCCCACGTGGGACACGGTGACCCTACCGTACGTTTTCTTCCCGGACGTCACCATGAGCCTCACCTGCGGCGTCAGCAGCTGCCTGCGTCCGCGCCAGCGTCCCAGGTGACAGATGACGTTTATTAGTCATCAACCCACAGCGTGCTGGCTCCGGGAATCACACACCTGCACTTTCTGCTGGTCACGGACGTCCTATGTCCTCGCGCTTAGGAAACTCACTGCGATGGTGAGTGAACCAAAGCAGGAAGACCAGCCCAAACCCTCATCTTCTAACCAGGTTCTGTCCAGCACGCGGATCCACAACTTTCCCAAGGTAACACCTCGCTTCTGCCATTCGAGGGCATTTTCTACTATTTCTACTATTCTATTCTTCCGGGCATGAACCTCTTGGAGCATCTGAAGAAAGTGGTGAGCCCTCTCCCTGGAAAAAACACCGCCCGCATCCAGTGGGCTTGAGGCCCACCGGTGGAGTCCCGGGTAAGACTCCCTGCTCCGGACGAGCAAGGTGCCAGAAAGCTGACTGCACAGACAGGTGCCAAATTGCTGACAGTGAGGGGAGGCAGGAGCAGGGGCAGGAGGATAATCTGCTCTGGGATCTAACAATATCCATGGATTTCAAATAACCCGTCTCCTTTCTGCCAGGAGCAGGGCTACTCAAAGGCAAATGTAACTCATTAAAAAACAAACGATACAAGGCACCGGGGCCAGGGAACTGCGTCCACCTGGTGAACTGACATGTTCACGTGCAGGACCTTCTTTTGGGCTACATTCTTCCCAAACTGCTGTCAAGAAAACAGAGAACTACCTCTGCTGGTGTTCCCACCCCCCTCACAGCAATGCCTCGCAAGAGTACTGGAAGCGTTAAGCAAGGAAACTCAGTAATATCAGTACAAATAAGTTAGAAAACTTCATGTATGTATTACACATGTCCACATGAATACATATGTGAGCAAATGGCACTGTGGGTATCTGATTATTTACGGAGCACTCACAAATTATTTGGCTGTTGTAGTACTTCTTAAAAAGTCTTTACTTTTAATTTCCTAATTTAAGAGTAATTCAAATAATTTAAAAAGTTGACAAAGGCTAAGTAAGTTATAGGTGGAACATCATACAGATGTTAAAAACGACAGCTAACACAGGGCGCCTGGGGGGCTCAGTCGGTTGAGCGCTGACTCTTGATTTTGGCTCAGGTCGTGATCTCACAATTCGTGGGATCGAGCCCCATGACGGGCTCAGCATTGGTGGCATGGAGCCTGCTTGGGATTCTCTCTCTCCCCCTCTCTTTCTGCCCCTCCCCCATTCACGCTCTCTCTCAAAACAAACTTTTAGAAAATTGTTGAAGCAAAAGGGAGACACATTAAATCCTCTCCCCTCCACCTACTACGAGCCACTGCTTCATTTTGTTGTCAGCTCTTCTCGATGTTCTTCTGTGACGCGGATATCAAGATAACGTGTACCATAACTTTTACATGAATTCTGACAAATATGAGCTTTTTAAAAGTGCTTTTCTCACACAGCAATATTAAACATCTTCCCATATCAATATATGCACACGTCTGTATTTTCAATGTCTGTGTAGAATTCTATCGTAAAGGTATTCTGTACTTTACGGAAATGACCCCCACTGAAACAACACTACATTGAATAGTCCTGTACTTAAATTTTTGTATCTCAACCATTTTATTAGAACGCACTTCTAAGTAATTTTTCAATAAAAAGAATGTTTTTAAAGCTTTCGACCTGTTCCACTGGATCAAAATGACCCCTTACCAGATCACATCTGCTTCCTTACCAAAGTGCCTTCTAGACCGTCTGTGCGGATTCTACCCTGTCGCCTCAGTGTCTATCTTGTACACACTGAAGGAGTGACAGCCATTAACATTGCTTTTAACCTTTGACGGTCTGGGAGGCAAAAATGGTTCCTTACGCTTCTTAAGTGGCATTTTAAAAATTACCAGTGGGCTTTAAAAACTATACTTATTGGCTTTCACTTTCTTTCTTTTAAAGTTTATGTATTTTGAGAGACAACCCAGGAAGGGGAGAAGCAGAGACAGGGAGAGACAGAATCCCAAGCAGGCTCTGCATTGACAGTGCAGAGCCTGATGTGGGGCTCGATCTCACAAAGCTGTGAGATCATGACCTGAGCTAAACCCAAGAATCAGACACTCAACCAACTGAGCCACCCAGGTGACCCGAAAAAAACAATTTTTTAAAATAACAATTGTAGGGAACAGCGAAGAAAATACTTAGGTTATAAATAACTACAGCAAAGCAGGAAACAAGGTCAGCTACTACAACTATGCGATAGTACTCATTAAAAAGCCAGAGTTACAGGGAATATGATACTTGCTATATTAAAATTGATGGGGCCATGGCTCATGTAAAAAATTTTTTCTTTCATGGGGGTGTCTGGGTGGTTCAGTCGGTTAAGCGTCTGACTTCGGTTCAGGTCATGATCAAGCGGTTTGTGGGTTTGAGCCCCAAGTCGGGCTCTGTGCCGATAGCTCAGAGCCTGGATCCTGCTTGGGATTCTGTGTCTCCCTCCCTCTCAGCCCCTCCCCTGTTTGCACTCTCTCTCTCTCTCTCTCATAAACATTAAATAAAAATTAAAAAATTTTTTCATTTCACAAATGTCCAATGATGTACCTTCTGTAATTAAAATAAAAGCGGGACACATTCCTGAAAACTGTCAGTCTTACTAAAATGACCTTGTGAGAGAAATTATGTAAAACTAGCCCACTCTAACACGTAAGCTAAATTCCCAGGACCCGACGAGACAGCAGGGGAGAAAACCCGCAGCTGCACTCAGCGCACCTTGGCCAGCAGCGTTTTCCCGCAGCCGGGCGGGCCCGCCAGGAGGACTCCAGCTGGGGTCACCAATCCGAGGGCTCTGAACTGATCGGGGTTACGTACCGGTGCCTGTAAAGAACAACGCCAGAGTTGATCCATTACGAATGTCCATTCACACCGCGCGTCCACGTTCTCTCCAGATGCAAGCTGCCACCGTGACCACGGGGTCCAGAGGTAAGAGCAGTGCCGGCAGGGCGCTTACCTCCGCGCCAAGCACGGGGTACGTGGTGATAAATCAAGTCCCTGCTCATGAGGAAATCACACCTAAACGTAAGTTCTGAAAGCACTTCAGACATAAAGACACAACACCTTCAGCATCTTAAAATCAAGGTTTTTAAAAAAACCACCTAAACTTCCAGGCTATGAAGCTTTCAGAAGGCGTCCTAGAGATGGAGGAGAGGCCGTGCTGTCCGTGGTCAGGAGCCAGGCACGCCCAGCCCCTGCACCTGCTCCTCTCCCAGCAGCTACACACCTCTACGTAGATCGTTCCTCATTAAAGATCAGTAAAGTGGAAAAGTAAGAGTGAACGAAAATCGATCCAGACTTTTATGAAACTTCTCTGACCCACAGGAGTGGGAGCGAGTTGAGAGAATATTTCTCAAATGGTCGGCTCTTGGTTGAAACCCAACTTTTTTTTTTTTTTTTAATTCACTGCCACAGAATTCAAGCACAACCATAGAATGAGCCTAAAACAGACTTCGAAAGAACAAAACAGGTTGCCAGAGGCTGAACGATAGTACAGCAGAACACATGAGAGAAAACGTACAGTCCAGCCCACCTGCACCTGTCACACGGGCCAGCGCCGTTCCACGGCGGACACACCTACCAGGATGGCCATGGTGAGCTCCTCTCGGACATCTTCCAGGGCACCGATGTCTGCCCAAGTCACATTGGGGACAGTGACAAAGCCCTCCCTTTTGGCCGAGGGCTGGACGGAGGACAGAGCAACAATGAAGTCATTCAGTTCAATGCGCAGCCCTTGCAGCCGCTCCTCTGAGAGGGGGTCCTGGTTTCGCAGCAACACCAGCAGCCTTTGCAATTCATCCTTAAAGGGAGCGATCGAAGGGAAAAGTGAAAAACTGCATATATATTGGAAAACTTGTTTTTGTGCTTTTAAAAATTATTACCGCAATATTTCTTTAAGCTATAATGAACTACTGTGGATTTTAATAATTTTCTCCACTGACAGAAGCCATTTCTTTTACTCTGTGTGGATGAATATTTGGCCGAGGAAAGGTCCACCGACTAGAACCAAATGCAGGACAAGGACGTCCGTGTGCTAACGAGGGCTAGCTGTGGCAAACATGGGCAGCTGGTAACAGTCATTTCTGCAACTATTTCTTCCAGTTTTCATTTACAAATAATCACGAAGCAGCTGAATCTTGATGAAATTCAAACAAAGTTACTCTGGTGGCAGTAGAATTCAAAACAAGGTTCCTCGAAGGGCACTATGTGGAGCCTTGAGCTTCGGAGGCAAACAGACTCCTTGTTCTGAGGAGACTATAAAGGTGGGAGAAAAGTAACCCGGAGTCAGTCTGTCAAGTCCTAACTTCTGTGTGTCTCATATCAGGAATATGCTTACTATTCTTTTTAACAGATGGACTGTGGCTCCAAGTGAGTGAGGAGGAAAAAGACATCTGACAACCACGGACCGGGACCTGCTCTGGGAAGCAGCTGTGTGGCCCGGGCAGGCCATGGTCGCTTACGCTTCGTTCCTTCGATGACAGGGCCGTATGAAGCCCGCGCACAAAGTATGAACTCCTAGAGCTCACAGCTGCAGCGTTGACCTTGGACACACGAGTCCCCCTCACGCACGTACTGTCCTCCAGAGCCGCGTGGCGCCGGCTCACGGACACAGAGCGCCAGAGGGTCGTCCCGGCGCACCTGACCAGAAGGTGACCAGGAAATAAAACCGAGTGCCCGGCGCTCCTACGGCAGCCGACCAGCTCTCTCTGGCCAGGTCTGGAGGGTGTGCACCGCACGCCTGTGGGCCGCACAGTCTCACGCCAGGGACCCCTGTGGGGGCACCACTACGAAGTGTGG
Source organism: Panthera uncia (assembly GCF_023721935.1). Classification (NCBI taxonomy): domain Eukaryota; kingdom Metazoa; phylum Chordata; class Mammalia; order Carnivora; family Felidae; genus Panthera; species Panthera uncia. The sequence goes on from NC_064813.1 coordinate 964,046, forward strand.
TGGCAGGGAGGCCACATGTAAACACAGGAGTGCGGCTATGACTTCAGTTTACAAGATAGGCAGGCGGCGGGGAGGCCACAGCTTGCCAACCCCTGGTCCAGAGCCTCATAATATCGTAAAAGGAATTTATTCGGGATCAGCTAAAAAAGTAAAACAACTTGTACTTTTCAAGCTACAGACATTCTGGGTGTAACTGATAATTATTCTGTGGATAAAATGCCAATAAAACATAAATCATAAACCTCAACCATACCGACGCTTGCTGGGCGGCCGACACGAAGGACAGGTTCGGCACCTGCGGGGAAAGCTCCTGTGCTTCGGAAGCGGGCTTCGTTCCGATCCCGTCTCCCCGGCCTCCTCTGGAGAGCAAAGCTTCCATCTCAGGGTCGGCCCGCGGCTCGGGCAGCTTCATCAGGACCCTACTGACCGCACACATGGCTGCCTCTCGGCAGAGCGCCATCAGGTCAGCGCCAACAAAGCCTGGAGTGAGGTGTGCCAAGTGGTGGAAATGAAAAGTTTCCGGAAGTCTTAGTTTTCTGCACAAAGTTCGAAGTATTCTGTAGGAAAGACAGGGAAGAACTTCAGCCTCCTTACCCACCAGAAAAAACAAATCACCGAACACATCTGAGGTCAAGTCTGCTTTTAGAAAAGATGAAATGGACACCTGCCGGAAATAAAAGCCACCAGACTCCGAGTAAACCATGAATTCCATCCATCACAAAAAGCTGTGGTGATACACCCCTTGCATCCAATTTTATATGAGGACGGTTACTTCTCCAACTTCACGGGATCGTGCGTATGCAGAGTCCACTCGCCTGAACCACAACGTGGCACGGGCCAGTGACCCGTGGGCCTCCAGGTCATTATCATGAAGGAGTCCCTTAACAATCTGTGTAAGACCCAGTGAAGAAAGTGTGAAAGCGGGAACAATGGTTAGGGCGGAGGCTCTGAGGCCAGCTCTACCACACAGTGACTGTCCTTGTGCGCCTCAGTTTCCTCACGCGCGAGCTACAGGAGTGCTCCACAGGCAGGGTGAACACGCACGCGCGCACACACACACACACACACACACACACACACACACACACGGCCTTCAGAACAGTGGCCGACCTACGGCGAGGGCCCAAGTGTTCATTATTATTACCATTCACACACTGTGATATTCCAAATTAACTCAGACAAGGAAATACGTTTTGCAATTTTCAAATTTGTAGCAGAGAGGAGTATTTTCAAGTGCCAAGCCAATGGACAGTGAGTTACAGAAAAGGCATCTGAGATCATGTCAGTGAACCAGAGGGAAGCAGGTGAACATTACCGACCAATGAAAAATTACTCAGGTACTTTACACACCAGCAACCCACAAAAGGCTCCATGACAGAACCATTTCCTGAAGACTCAGACCTTATTCACCGCATTGTACAAGGATACTAAGCAACTTCCAATGTTATGAAAAATAGCTCACACAAAGTGTCACCCGTTTCCCAGTTACAACTTGTATTTCTGAAAAAGTGTGGACACTTCCATTCATCGTACTCTGGGAACTCCAGAGGAGGAGAAAATAACCAGTAAGAGAGCTCCAGTTTCAAGATGGTAGATGTTTCAGCAACGTTTCCTCTGCTGGAAAAAAAAAAACACCAAGAGGCACAAACTCCACAGTGAACGTAACTAGGAGGCTGCCTGGACACCCCCACCCCTGCCCCCATTCTGGGGGGGAACTGCAGGGAACTTGCAATACAAGGATCTGCCTTTTTTTTTTTTTTTTATTTTTTTTTATTTTTTTTTTTTTTTTTTTGAGAGAGAGACACAGCGTGAGTGGGGGAGGAGCAGAGAGACAGGGAGACAGAATCTGAAGCAGGCTCCAGGCTCTGAACTGTCAGCACAGAGCCCGACGTGGGGCTCGAACCCACAAACCGTGAGATCATGACCTGAGCTGAAGTCAGACGCTTACCGACTGAGCCACCCAGGCGCCCCCATGATCCGCCTGTATTCTTACAAGGACTTTAACCAGCTGTCAGCACTGGGCTTAGGCTACAGGCTTGAGTGCTGCTCTATACAGAGAGGTAGGGGCGTCTGGGTGGCTCGGTCGGTTGAGCGTCCGACTTGCGCTCAGGTCATGATCTCACGGTCTGTGGGTTTGAGCCCCACGTCGGGCTCTGTGCTGACAGCTCGGTGCCTGGAGCCTGCTTCGGATTCTGTGTCTCCCTCTCTCTCTGCCCCTCCCCTGCTCATGCTCTGTCTCTGTCTCAAAAATAAATAAATGTTAAAAAAAAAATTACACAGGGAGAGGTACTTATGCTGCTCGGATACTGAAAGAACAGGTGTTTGGGGGGTTCTGAGGTTTACACGTCTTCCTAGCAAAGAAGAAAGAGAAAGGCCTCTCAACACGGGGCTCTGTGTCAGCTCTAGCTGATGCTCTAAGGTCGGTAAATCCTTGAAAAGATTCTGTTAAGGGTTCCCAGAATAAATGATCCAGATTAATGCTATATTTGGCTATAAATAGGATGAGTTTTAACAAATTCTTTAAAAAATACACCTTTTATTTTGGAAGTTTAAGATTTACAGAATTACTGCAAAGACAGTACAGGGAGTTCTATGTACCACACACCCCTCTCCTATTAGGACAGTTTTGAGAATTAGTGACCCAGAACTTTGTAGATTACCCCTCAATGGGGGACTAGTCTGATATTTTTATGGTGATTAGACTAAGTCAATGTATCTGGGGGAAGAAGACGACAGAGGTGAAGCATTGGCCCCACTGGTCCCATCAAGGGTACACACTGTCGGCTCCCTTACCACCGGGATGCGAACACTGACCACCAGGCCTTACGCCGTGTCTGGAAGGGTTTCCACCGTGGGGTTTTAATCCTTCGCCCTTTTCCGTACCGCACTCTGCAAAGAAGTCAACGTGCCCAGCTCGCATTTTAGGGGTAGGCAGTGGGAGTCCACCTCCTTCAGGGCGGTGCGTCCACACACATATTATTTGGAATTCTTCTGCACCAGAGACTTGTCTCTTCTCACCCGTTTAGTCAATCATTTATCCATACCAGCACAGGCCAAGAGATATCTGACTGCCTGTACTCTCCAACCACGTTTATCAAGAACAGAAGTAGAGAATGGTAAATGTCCAGGAGAGGGCACAGAGTCAGAATCAACCTTTTTCAGAGAGGCGCGCTAACGAGAAGGAAGTGGATCTGTCTGGCGAACTTCAAAGACCAGGAACGGGAGGCCTCAAAGTGCTGGACCATGGAAACTGGGCCACAGCAGAGCCCAAAACCCAAGTGCTGGGAGTCGTGCGTGAGACGTGCTAAGACCCCACATCCTCCCCATGCCGCCTGCCAGCAGGAGAGGGAAGATCCGGGCACGTGCTCCACCAGGAAAACAGGATATACGGTTCCTCAGCATCCTTCCGACCTGCCTGTGTTGGAAGACCGGCAGCTAGACCCACAGCCCATGGTACGGTGTCAACACCTTCTCCTGAAAGATCTGAATAGACTCAACAAGACGCATCTTCAGCAATTGACCCTTGGAGGTTCCTGAGTAAAAAGTTAGCTGGTCATCTGCTTTACAGGGGGGCCGAGCTTCAACAAAACAGCTTACATTGCAGATGTCCTATCAGCCGTGCTGTTAGAACAGAACCTCAGAGAGGACTCCCATTTGAGGACAGCAGCAACAGGACACAACAGAATTCACACCAGACACTGCTGTTCTGACTTCACATCTGCTATCTCCTACTGCCTCTCACCGTCACATAAGGTAAGGGACAGACCCACACCCGCGCGCAGGCACTTGGAGGAAACACAGAATGTGAAAAAAGTTGCAAGAAGGTTAGTAAATGACAAAAACGTGGCAATCGTGGATTCCAGAAAAGTTACAAAGGTAAAGAAAGGTAAAGATGGGTGATCCTAACAGGTGACTTGGGCTGGCAGCGAACAATCCCTGTGCAGATGAGACAGGAAAACGCTACATGTGGTTATACTGAAAATCCGTAATGGTTTTATACCGCAAACCTATGGATGTGGTTCGGACATCGGATGTATCAAAGAATTATTAGTGAGCACGTAGGTTAAATAAAAAGTCTTCACCCGTTAGATTCTGAAGTATTATTGTGGAAACAATACGGTGCCCGAATTTTGCTTTAGACACTCCAGGAAAAAGCATGGGGGACAGACAGAACAGGACTGAAATGGTGAGGACTGTTTGTGGCTGGGTCATAAGACCCGGGCTTCACCATCGTGAGGGTTTGAAAGGCATGTCTGTACGCTCTCGGCTCTCCTCTTCTGGAGTCTGGGCTGACCTCAGCGGCTGGTCAACAGCACAGAGCAGTGGGACAGACGCTATGAGACCGCCCAGCCCTGAGAAGCCCAAACTGTCCCGTGAAGGGAGCCACAGGGAGAGGGGAGGAGGGGGACAGACATGCGGAGACGCAGCCGAGCCAGGTGAGACAGGCAGGTGTGCAGACGCGCACGGCCTGGCTGCCCCAAGCTCCAGCCGCCACCTCTACAACCACGCGGGAGCCGGGCCGGGCACAGAACCGACCAGCTGAGGCCTTTCTAAATTCTCCACCCACAGGGCTTGTGAGAGACAATAAAATGACTGTTGCCGAAAGCCACTACATTTTGCAGTGGCTTGTTCTGCAGTAACAGAAACTAGAAGAATTATATCAGACTGCTTTTGTGTACGTCGGAACGTTCCGTAACAAGATACTTTCGAAGTCCAGGAAAACACCAAGGGCAACCTTAAAATTTCTACGAGTCAGAAGCTGTGCTGGGTGTATTGATGCGATCCTTACGAGGAGCCTTTTAAAGCGGGGGTACTGTTCCCATCGTAAAGATAAAGCGAGGCACGTTACTATTATTTCTTTGTTACGAGCAACCAAAGAAAAGCTAGGATGAGTTAGGAATCTGGGAAAAGGCAGAGGGACGTGGGGCACCCGCCGCTACTTCCTCAGTCCCTCCCCAGGTCCCCTCAGAGAAAACCAGCAGCACAGAGGCTCAAATCAGAAACCTGAAGGGCGCCCAGGTGGCTCAGTTGGTTAAGCTTTGGACTTCGGCTCAGGTCATGATCTCACGGTTCGTGAGCACAGGCCCTGCCCTGGGTGAGCCCTGCTTCTCTCTCTCTCTCTGCCCCTTGTGAGATTCCCTCTCTCCTGGCCCCTCGCTCATTTGCACCCTCTCTCTCTCAAAAAACAAAAACAGATAGAAATGGGACTATTCCTTCCTGCTCAATCACAGCTCCCACCTTCCACATGTACCTTCTGCCAAGAAACGCAACCCGCTGGGTCTACTGGCTAAACGACTGATCACTCCAGATGCGCCCTACCTGTGTGCTCCCACCGGGCACCGCTCCGCTTATCTCCACCTATTGCCCATCTCCTTAAGCCCATCACCATCTCGTCCAGACATCGTAACAGCCCCATCGCGGGTTCACCAGAACCTACTCTTGCTCTTTTTCCCTTCATTCTTCATGCTGCAGCTACAATGATCTCTTTCCAAATAAAAAGTCTGTTTCCATCACTGTCTTGCTTACATTAATTGCTTTCATTCCTTCCCACCACTCACAAAGAGGTCCAGAATCTACCAACTGTGTGTGAACTGCCTTCTGCATCCCTTGCCAGCCTTTCCACGCTTTCTCTCTTCTACAGCCATAGTGTTCTTCTTCTAGGTTCCTGGACTCACTGAGCTCAGTCACCTCGGGGCCTCTCTGCACATGCTACTCCTACCAGGGACACTCTTCAGCGTCACGTGATCAGTTAATTGCTATTATTCTTAAAGTCTCGGCTTCCTCAGAGAATCCTTTAAGAACCCCCCAGACCAGGTCTGCTTTGCCTGACATATCCTCCCTAAGACCCCGTTTCTTTTTGTATTCATCGTTCTTCTGATCACTCACAAGTGACTGAAATGCCAACCGCTGTGCCAAATGTTAATTTTGCAGGATTCAACTGCAAAATGGAAAAGTACTAGAAATTTGTTCCAAAGTAAATAAAAATTAATATTCCTAAACCATACTGTTAAAAATGGTCAGCGTGGTAAATTTTATGTGTTTATTTTTACCAGAATAAAAATTTTTAAAAAATATACTCACTTAAAAAATTCTCACTCATGATTATATTCAAGAGCTATCATCTTTCAGGCTTTGACCCCATTCTACCCACCTGGCCTTAAACACAGCGAACACCTAACAGCCCCTTTGTTCTGAGACACAATCCCTGCGCTGGCCGCCGTGACCGAGCCAGGCCACCCAGCCTGCACGAAACACCGACGTGAACGCCAACAGACCTCACGCGGAGTCTCACGTGGAATTTGGACAAACGGACAACAGGCGGCCATAAACACCCTTTCGTGCCAGAAATGTCTGGATTACGTTAAGAATAAAGGAAAAAGGTACCTTTAGAGGAGAAAACTCTTGACAAACTTCCCAACTGAGTGACCGGACTTAACAGGACCGATAATGCCACAAAGGAACACTCGGAGCCTCCTGAGAGGACGCTGAGGACACCTCACCACCCAGGCGGTATTTTGCCCAAAATGCCGACGCTGAGTCCCATCAGGAAGAGACGGTCAGGCAAGTTTAAACTATGCGGCACCTGGGAAATGTCAATGTCATGAAAGCACTTCCTCCCTGAAGAGGCAGGTTAAGGTTAAAGGGTCACATTGACTAAACAGCAGGTTTGATCCCAGAATGGATGCCACACGAAACACAAAACTACACAAGATCAAGAAGAAAGCAATTAAAATGGACATTTTAGGGGCAACCGGGAAAATCAGAACAGACCGTATGTTAGTATTATCGCATCAGTGTTAAATTTCCTGAAATGGTGTGAAATGGAGTGACAGTCACCCGGGGAAGTACTTATGGCTGAAGCGTCATCCCGTTGTCCTCCGTCTTCAAATGGCTTGGAAAAAAAAAAAGGCACACACACACACACGCACACAAATATATGTAGGTTTTCTGCTGAGACTGGAAGGGAGTGTGGATGTGCGAGTGAGTGGTGCCCCCAGCTGAAGGGTGTGCACATACTCATCGTACTATTCTTTTAACTTTTCTATAGGCTTATATTTTTCAAACCGTGGCCCTCAGCAGAAGCCCTTTGACTCTGTCGATGAGGGAATGCTGGGTGGATGAACGAAGGGTCCTGTCTAGCAGCGAAGACGGGCCCCACGTGTCCCTCTCTCTACGGAAGGTGGGCACAGGATGAAAAAGGCTCGATAAAGGACACAGGCCTCTGCAAAGCAAGGACTCGTCACTCTTCGTATTCCTCACAACGCCTTCCAGAACGTACCAGCACACCCCATACACTCAATACATGTTTGTGGCGTAAATAGGAACAACTCAGACATTAACTATCATTTTGCGGCAGGTTAAACACACTAAACAAGCCTGAGTAGCTGCGTGACTGTTTAAACATCATACGTGTGGCAGTACGAGGAGCACATGAGCCGGACCGAATACGGTAACCGAGGAAGGAACTGCCAAACAATCAGAAGCTGAAGCACATCACATACGGGGAAGAAGGAAGGTCGATGCGCTCCTGTCTCACTCTCTCTAACCTTCTCTCCCACCACGTGCCTTACAACCACGTTTACTTCCGCGAAGCCTCCTGCCTGTCACCCCTTCCCTCCGTCACCGTCCTGTGACTGTTTCTTCTCACTACATGCCACCTACTCCTCGAACCACATACACCAATTTTAGTGTCACAAACTTAAGCCCAAAGCCACGACAGACACGGCGTCACAGAAAAACCCTTTATCAGACCTCTATGCGCTGCCTCAACGGTGCCTCCCACACCTTCCTTGCTTATTGAGACACTGGCAGCGATTTCTTTGCTCTCCGGACATTCAACCCCCATTACTAGGAAAGGCTGGTCCTGCAAAATACAGAGACAGCTTTCACTTACAACTCTCCAGCTGCCTTGTCAGGAAACCTGTGGTCTTAGGCAGGTTAGTGGTCAATGCAACTGACAAGTGGGCCAGTGAGCACGCTCTGTTCCCCAGCTGCCCACTGTCCCTACGTTGATCTGCAGACTCCATGACACCAGCCACCGTCAGTAGGACCAGACCAAGGGGTATACACACATACACCCACCATCACTACTGGGAAAACAGCCTGAAACAATGGCCCTGTTATTGACGAGCACGTCAGTTTCTTAAGTACTAATTTAAAGAGGGCCTTTTCCTGTCCAGGTCAAGGTTACTGGGATAAGAACTAAGAGAAAAAAAAAGGCTACGTGGTTTTTGTCACCTCTTGTTTTCAAAACATTCAGTTCAGATGACCCGTGACATACGAAGAGTGTACCTTTCCCTGGATGCTTCATCTGGGATACCCAGGCATATTTCTCGGTCGAACCTTCCTGCACGTCTCAAAGCAGGGTCTAATGAGTCCGGGCGGTTAGTGGCTCCAATGACTAGGACCTGAGCGGTGGCAGCCATGGTATTCAGATCTAGTAAGAAGCAGACATAGGATGAATGGTAGATAAGGCCCCAGGGACGGAGGACGATCACGTTTACAGAAGTGGTTTAAGTGGCTACAGAGTAGTTCACATTTTGCCAGCAGTATGGACATAAAGCTATCATTTACTAATTGTCTAATACGCGAAAGCTGTAAAGAAAACAGACACACTTTGTCCTCAAGAAGTTCACAACCTACGGAGAAAGCCACGGGACAAATTCCGTGACACAGTAACAGGTATAAACAAAGCAACACAGGAATCCGACGGAAGAGAGCACGGATTCTGATGGAGGACCGAGGGAGATTCACAGAGGAGGTAATGTTTGGGGAAAGCCTTGAAGGATGAGGAAGGACGCTAATAAGCGGACACACGTTGACGAAATCCACGTGACGACACGGTGTGAGCGACAGCACGGAGGCACGAACACGTGTGGCGTGCTCAGCCTGGGGAGCAGCCCAGCAGCCGGGTCTGGCAGGAATGAGGAGTGGCGGTCTCACAGCAGACGTGTGGTGTGGAGACGGGTGTGCTACCGTCTGCGCTGCTCTGGCCCAACCTAGACAGTTCTAGGAATGACGGACCACACGGCCCCACGTGTACCCTTCCTTCGGATTACTGCCTTCAACTGAACCCAGGTGGGCCGGCGGGGAGTCTGAGGTCACACTCCTCATGGGTAACAAGGTAGTAAGACGCTAAGTAACTACTCTGACATCCAAGACACGAGAAACTTGTAGAATATCCCTTAGCCAACAGGAAGCCAGGAAAGGGTTTTTCTGATAAGGTCTGTGTTTCAGGAAGACAATTCTAATGGTAATTTGAACGTAGTAAAGAGGAATACAGGGAAGAGCTTGTTGCGGTCTGATCATGGCCATCAGGCGAGAGGAGAGAAGGTGGGGAAGAAACAGGAAACACCCAATTGCAGGGCAGCTGCAGACAACAGTGGAGGGCACGGAGAAGGGAGAGACACGAGGTCCTCCTCTGGACGATAAGGAGGGAGGGGGTACTGCTGGGTGAGCGCAGAAATGGGAGGGAAAGGCAGAGGGGCGACGGGGGGAGAGGGTCCGGCCTGGGACACACAAACTGTGACGGATCTCGCAGGCAGCCGGGAACAGGTGTTGGAGGCTTCTGAGATATCGAGGTTACAGATGAAATTTGTGTCTCATGAAGAGACACAGGAGACGGCTGGGAGATGGGCAGAAGGCAAGGAGAAGACCGAGTGGGAAACCTTACAGAGCACCTCTGTATAGAGGATGGGGGGAAGCAGGCAGGCATGGAAGAGGACCGGTGAGGACGGGCCGGAGAGCCAGGGGCCGCCAGAAAGACAACGGTCATGCTCCAGCCACCTGTGCCAACGACAACCAGGACGAGGGGGTTGGCCACATCGAACACTGTTGAGAACTACCGAGCTGACCTGGCACTCACTGCCTGCCAGGCACCAGGGCACAGTGGCCCTTGGCCAGGCCCCAACACACCTGCAAGAGGTAGGTCTGTAGACGAGGAAACTAAAGAACAAAGGTTTGGAGAGGTCAGCGCTGGGATGCCCCACGATCATTCCACGATGCGCCTCAGTACGATGGCAGAGGCGGACGTGGAGTCATGGGTGAGGTGCAGGGTAGAACAGAATACAAATGTGTTTACTTGACAGCAACTATGCCTTTGGTAAACCTCAGGGTGAGAAGAGAGACACAAGGTGGGAGGTTTCAGTGACACAGGAAGGCTCTTACATACTTGATGAAAACTGCATAAAAGCTCAAGGAAGAGGTTCATGCTATGGGGTCACTACTGCACAAGCAAAAGAAAGTACAGGAAGGGAGGTGGCACCTAATACTTCAGGCAGCATCATGAGCTGCACACGCATGTTCACGTGATGACGCTCCGCGCGCGCTGAACGCCCCTGGGCTGTGACCGGGATGGGAGCAAAGCTGATCCCACTGCTGAGGCATGTGGGTTTTAACGCCTGCAGCCAAGAGGATGAGCAGCAGGAGAACTCTGTCCTGAAGAGAACCCTGCAGCAGTCAAGCAGCAAACACAAAGGCATTGAAACAGCAACATTTCCCACATGTACTGTTAACATACAGACAACCAGGGGCGCCTGGGGGGCTCAGTCGGCTGAGTGTCCAACTCTTGATTTCAGCTCAGGTCATGATCTCAGGGCTCGTGAACCTGCTGGGGATTCTCTCTCTCTCTCTCCCCCCACCCCCCGTCTGCCCCTCCCCCACTCATGCGCCTGCATGCTCTCTCTCTCTCAAAATAAACAAATAAACAAAAAAGATGCAAACAACAGGTTATATATAACAAGGTGTATGGTGCAATCTCAGCATTGTAAGAAGCAAAACAATGTCAGTATATTTCTGTCTGTGTATAAATGCATTAAAATAACCGTCAGATGCACTCCAAAAAATTAATGATCTAATTCTTTATGAAAAGGATTTTTTACTCTCAGCTTTACTCTACCTGAATGGCTCATGTCCTCACACGTTACTTACACTGGTAAGAGAAACACAATTTATCATCTTAAAATGAACGTAATTTTTTAAACTGACCGTCCATGCAGGTTAGGAGCTGGGCCACAATCCTTCGTTCCATATCTTTTGAAGCAACGTCTCTTTTGGGGGTAATGGCATCAATTTCATCAATAAAGAGGACACAGGGTGCATTTGACTGGAAATAAAAATACCACAAAAGGCCATCATAAACTGGAATTTAAATAAAAACTTAGAAAGAAAAAAATATTTTCTCAATTATTGCTAAAATACAAGTTCTCTTCTAATTTCTTACCAGCTTCTACACTGGCCACGTTCAACAACCCTTACATATTCTGGGTGCAAATAATGACATAAAATTGATCTTTTCACTTAGTTTTAACTACAGTGACAACTAGTGACTCTCAAGTGTGCACAATGTCACAGCATCTACCAGGCATCTGCCATGAGCTGGGCAGGCCACTGAGGGTTTGTAAGGATCCTCCCATTTAATACGCCCCAAACTGCCATGAGATTTGAGCATTATTATTTTCTTTAAAGCGTATTTATTTTGAGAAAGAGAGAGGAGTGCAAGTGCAAGCAGGAGAGGGGCTAAGAGAGACAGAACCTCAAGGAGTCACTGCAGAGCCCGAGGAGGAGCTCGGTCCCAAGACCATGAGTCTATGACTTCATGACCTGAGCCAAAATCAAGAGTTGGACGCTTAGCTGACTGTGCCAGCCAGGCACCCCTTGAGTAATGTTATTAACCCAGCTTCCCGGCAAGGAAACTAAGGGTTACAGTGGTTAAACCTCTTCTGTCCATGACCAGGCGGTCAGTGCATGGAGGCACGAGGACTGGAGACCATGACTCCGACTGGCAAGCACAGGCCTGTAACTATCACGTATCCTCAGGATAAAGTTCTAATAGAATGTAAACGTCTTCCCCAGATGTTCCTAAACACCCACATTTTAATAGTGCATTAAATAGTAATTTAATAGTAATTAATAGTAATTTAATAGTAATTAAATAGTGAATTTAACAGTAATTCAGAAATGAATTACAATTAGGACAAAATCCAGGCTCGTAATTTCTCTGGTTAACAAGATTTTCTTTGTACAAGTTCAATTAGGCAAAAGGAGAAGAGTTTATCCTGGCATTTCTATGGTTGTTTTTAGAATGTGATAATCCTAAATGTTAAAAATTTTCATACTACTTACAAGTTGTTCGGTAACTTAATTTGTGCAAAGTAAAGTGACAGAAAATCTCACAAGGATAATGTATTTTCTTTTTTTTTTTTAATGTTTGTTTATTTTTGTGGGGTGTCTGGGTGGCTCAGTTGGTTAAGTGTCTGACTCTTGATTTCAGCTCAGGTCTTGAACTCAAGATTCATGAGTTTGAGCCCCACATCAGGTTCTGTGCTGACAGTGCAGAGCCTGCTTGGGATTCTCTTTCTATCTCTCTCTGCCCATTCTCCGCTCACATTCTCTGTTTCTCTCAAAAGTAAGTAACATAAAAGAATTTTTTAAAAAATATTTCTTTTTGAGAGAGAGAGAGAGATCGCATGCACACACGCTAGTGGGGGAGGGGCAGAGGATCCAAGCAGGCTCTGAGCTGATAGCAGAGATCCTGACGTAGGGCTGGAACCCATGAACTGGGAGATCATGACCTGAGCCGAAGTCAGAAGCTTAACCGACTGAAGCTTAACCTAGTGAGCCACCCAGGTGCCCCAGGGTATCTATTTTCAGCAAACACCCACTGGGTGTGACAGCCCAGAACTTCTCACCAATTACAGTTACGCTTGATTTCAGACTGAACAGACGATGTTATCCAACAGTCTGTATCAGTGGATCTACTTTAAATATTTAGTCATCACGGATAACAAATCACCAAGTTTACAAGAGGATGGCAGGCGACCAGGCTGACAGACACTGGCCCTGGATGGACAGGCTCTCCGTGGTAACGCCGCACGAGCAGACAGCCCGACGTGGGTCACCAGCTGACTCACCACTGCCTGCTCAAACAATTCTCTCAGCTTCTGCTCAGACTCCCCAGACACTCCGGATACAATCTCCGTGGCAGCTACTTTCAGAATTGGGAGGTCCAGTTCCTGGGGACAAACACAGGAAAGAATGACCACATTTTGAAAATTTATCTTCCCCCTCCTTTTTCCTTATTCAGTCCCTCTCTCAAAAGTGAATTTTTTTTTAAAGTTTATTTATTTTTGAGAGAGAGAGAGAGAGAAAGAGCATGGGGGAGGGGGACAGAGAAAGGGAGAAAGAGAGAGAGAATCCCAAACAGTCTCTGCACCATCAGCACAGAGCCCGACGGGGGGTTCGAACTCGAACTGTGAGATCATGACCTGAGCTGAAGTCGGATGCTCAACTGACTGAGCCCTACCCAGGCGCCCCTCAAAATTTAATTTTTAAAACGACCTCTTTTCTGAGGAACTTCATCTTTTGTGTTGGTCCGATGAAAACCATTATTTAAAAATCTACAGTTTAATTCAAACACAGCGACTAGATACTTCCACCTGTTTTTACTTCACAGGAGTCACCATGAAATTGTCGTTACGTCTTCTGAATAAAGGGTCTTGAATCTGCAGAGACATGTTTACCCCCGACTTATAGCTGAGCCAGAACAATCTTTTTTCCTTAACTTTTTTTTAATGTTTATTTTTGAGAGAGAGAGACAGAGTGTGAGCAGGGGAGGTGCAGAGAGAGAAGGACACACAGAACCCGAAGCAGGCTCCAGGCTCTGAGCTGTCAGCACAGAGACCGACGCATGACCTGAGCTGAAGTTGGACGCTCAACTGACACCCAGTCACCCAGACACCCCGAGCCAGAACAATTTAATAGGAAAGGGCAGGGGTTGTGACGGTCCTTCCCGCTCACGCTACAGGCACTTCTCACCCCTGCATCCAGAGGAGGAGCCAGTTAGTCGGCAGAGGACAGGTTCCTGTCATAAAGGAGGAGCAGCCGCTGCGGCCCCACCAGCACGGAGGGCAACAAGCCTGCCTAAGCCCTACTCATCCTCAGGCTATTCTGAAAATCACTTCCTCAACCACGGGCAACCTGGGACCAGCTAGCATCCCACACTTCCTGTCTCCCACTCATTTCCGCTGTGACCGTGCACAGCGTTTACTTGTATGATAGCTGCTTAATGTCGGCCTCTCCTATTAGACTGAAAAGCTCCTTGAACGTAAACCTGGATTTTCTGTACTTATCGCTGTTTTCCAGCATCTGGCATGCACCTGTCACAGGACACTTTGTTCAACAGAGGAGCAAGTGAGGCAAACCTGTTGTCCCGTAAGAGCGCCGATCCCGCAGATCCTAACCTATTAGTAGCTACTATGACACGCTATTCTTCAAACTGAAGTCACTGGGACATTTTGCATTTACCACTCAACAGTTTCCAAAAACAACTCATGGGATGAAAATAAGATTGCTAACTTTATTTTGCCAGCTAAGTATTATTACCATTTCAGAAACATTATTTTAACACTAAAAAGTATAAGAACATGACTCTGAATGGAGATTTTCAGTATATTTAGCTGTGAAAAACAATATAGTCCTTGGTTTCCTTATTTACTGCTTTTGAGAATCACTGGCTTAAAGGGGAAAAGGGAACTAAAATATACACTGTGTGTTAAAAAAAGGGTATTTACAGCCATATTATTTTGCTTCCCACCCAACCTTTGCCATATAAATAACTGGATGCATTAAAAAAATAGCATCTCACAAAGAGCTGTGTGAAAGAGGTGAAAAATGAAGAGAGGATCAGTCCTCCTGGGAATACGTCAAGTCTGGTTCAAGTTGACCAAAGAGGAAAATAAAGACAAACAGAACAAAAGCAACAGAAGCAAATGCGTGTCAGCAAAGCTCACCCCTGCAATGGCGTGCGCGAGCAAGGTCTTCCCGCAGCCCGGCGGCCCGTGAAGGAGAACGCCACGCGGCGGGGTGGCGCCCAGGTGGCGGTACACCTCCGGGTGGCGCATGTGGATGAGCATCTTGCAGACTTCCTAGCAGGGAATAAACAGGAAAGAGGTCTTTCACGGCCCGAGAGAGAAGGAATCCAAGTGGAAGGAAACCTGTTCTGCAAAGCAGCAGACTCATGAGTTTGAGCCCTGGCTCTGGGACCCACGGTGGGACTCCACAGGAACCTGCCTAAGCCTCCGTGTCCTCAGCTGTGGTAACAGCTACCTCGCACTGATGATGGAAAGTAACCACCACGGTAACTGGCAGAGTAGACACTGGACAGTAACTAACAGGGTTACTTACGGTTTGGGTAGTGCGCTTGAGTTTCTAGGAATCTCCATTTCTTCCAGATTGCCCAGTTTGTTGGCATATAATTTTGCACAGTATTCTCTTAGAATTTTTCGCGTACAACAGTATTACTTACAAAGCACGAACCTTACGTACACCATAATTAGTGGTGGAAAAGCGGAAGGTACTGTTTCTTTTATCCCTCAGCACCCTGCGGGGTACAGGCCAAGTTTCACCACCACCCCCCCCTTCCAGGCTGCTTTCCGTGAATAACTGATTGGCAATATACCATCTGAGTAAAATTCTGAATGTGAACTAACTTTTAATGTCGTATCGCTGCCTCCAACATCTTCAAATTTCACCTTGGAGATCTGTAATTCCAGCCCCTTGGCTTTAGCTGGCAATCAAACGAGGAGACGAAAAGATTAGTGATTCAGTAGTAACTCAGCGCTGCATTTAATAATGTTTAAGTAAACTGAGACCACGAGACACCGAAGTGTTTTCTCATGAACCGCACACAGCAGGCCCCCCAGAACCACAGCTGGGACTAGCGAAGCCTCTTTCACAGCATGCTCAGCCCCCCAGACCCGTGGCTCACCTTTCCTCTGCAGGACGGCTTGTATTTCTCCGTCTACTTCCTGAAGGTCTTTCTTCCTCTTGTTTCCCTTGCGCTTCAGCCTGCCTTTCCTTTTTTCATTACTCTCCAGCAGAGAAGCGTCTTTGGAATCCTGGAAAGAAAACAAATTTAAATATGCCATGCTTGAAATCACAATGGCAAGGTTTTCTTAAAGAGGGCTGTTATTTAGGCGCACCTGGCTGGCTCATTCGGAAGAACATTCAACTCTTGATCCAGGGGTCATGAGTTTGGGTGGAGAAATTACATAAGTAAATAAAAGTAAATAAAAAACAAAAACCAGGGACGCCTGGGTTTTTTTTTTTTTAAACAAAAACAAAAAGATGGTCATTATTTAAAATACCCCATTTAAGTGTATTCTTATTTATTTTGAGAGAGAGAGAGAGAGAGAGAGAGAATGTGTGTATAAGTAAGGGAGGGGCAGAGGGAAAGGGAGACAGAGAATCCCAAGCAGGCTCCACGATGTCAGCACAGAGCTTGACGCAGGGCTTGAACTCATGAACAGAGAGATCATGATGTGAGCTGAAATCAACGGTTGGATGCTTAACCGACTGAGCCACCCAGGTAGCCCTAAAATACCCCATTTCTGCCCTGGCACTTGCACCTACCTTGGCTATTCCCAACCTCTCTGCTCCAGGATGGTAGCTGCTGGAGAGCATCCTTCTCTTCCACAGCTGTAAAGCTCAGTTTATGCCCTGACACATGATTCTTCTTGTTAGAGTTAATCTCATGCCCATATTCCCAGAACGCTGAATTTGCAACTGTATTATAGCCTGCCATAATCTGCCCTGTGTTTGAGCAACTCTCCTTGTTTCTTTCACGGGAGGTGAGATGCTCATGTTCACCTTTAATTTCTCACTGAGCTTTTCACCAGTTGGTCTTCATGTGATGCCTGATGAACCGCTAAATTAAATATGACTACAGAGCTGCTTCGAAAGCCATAAAAAAGTATAATTCAACTTAAGACTCAAGCTATTTCCTTAACCTTGCAATAATGTCCTCTAAAAACATGATTAACACAAAGAGGTTTGAAAAAGGTCTAGTGAAAATTCAAAAGGAGAACGGTTTTGCCACATCAAGTAAGTGGTTCTCGAAAACCACTTACAGTGGTGTCGTCCAAGAGAAACACAATGCCACATACAAAATTTTAAATATGTTCTAGTAGCCACGTTTAAAAAAGAGGGAAATCAACAAGTGAAATTTAGTACCTGACTTAACAAAATATACTCAAAATATTATCGTTTCAATATACAGTCAGTATAAAAAATTGAGAGGTCTTACATTATCTTTCATAGTAAGTCTCCAAAGTCTAATATGTATTTTATGCTAATAGCACACCTCAACTCGTACACTAAATTTTAGTGGGAAATATTTAATTTGCATTTAGACTTCATAAAACTTACAGCTGAAAGAGTACATTCACATGCCCAAGTTGTTCCAAACATACTTAGAAGTTTTTTTGTTTTTTAATTTTTTAAAAATGTTTATTTACCTGTGAGAGACAGAGATAGAGCATGAGGGGGGGAGGGGCAGAGAGAGAGAGGGAGACAAGAATCTGAAGCAGGCTCCAGGCTCCGAGCTGTCAACACAGAGCCCGATGTGGGGCTCGAACTCACGAACTGTGAGATCATGACCTGAGCTGAAGTCGGACACTTAACTGACTGAGCCACCTAGGCGCCCCGTATTAGAAGTTTTCTAATAACTGAAGCATTATTTTACAAATTTAAATGAACAATTCAGTTCCTCATTTTCACTAGCCACATTTCAAGTGCTCAAGAGCCATGGGTGGCTAGCACTTACCACACTGGACAGTGAGCCCCGGGCGCATACTCAGGGCCTATCGTGAGACAGATCACTGTAAATCCCCTCTCCTAGGGGATCTCCTAGGGGATCTAATGCCAGGCATTAGAATCAGTTAAGGGGGCACCTGGATGGCTCAGTGGGTTAAACGTCCCACCCTTGATCTTGGTTCAGGACATGATCTCACAGTTGGTGAGATGGGAGCCCCATGTTGGGCTCCGTGCTGACAATGGAAACCTGCGTGGGATTCTGTCTCTCTGTCTCTCTCTGCCCCTCTTGCACTCGTTCGCGTGCCTCTCTCGCTCTCAAAAAAAAAAAAAAAAAAAAAAAAAATCAGTTAAGGATGGTGCCCAGTGTATTCACTTTGTGATAATTCATCCAGCTTCACTTTTATGTACAGTATACTGCAACTTACAAAGGTTAAAAAAAAAAGGGTGTCCCTTATTTAGTACATTTTCACGGTGTGCCCGTTTGTACAGGCTCCCTGAAGGCATTACCCGAGGCTCAACACGAACCACACAGCTGTTCACGAGCTGACTTCCCTTCCTCTGACAACAACCAGCCTTCCAAACATAACACGCACACGAGGTACCTATTCTTTAACTCGCGCTGGTAAATGCACCTCGGAAAGTTCATCAGGCACGAATTCGACCAACTGCCTGACAACGACGTGCTGGGTGCATTTTAGCCAGGGAGACACCATGAAGCAAAACAAAGGTCCTGCTCTCCGAAGCTGAAGACAGAAGACAAAGAAGAAACCCAACTAAACAATTCTACAGTGAGTTCTAAGTGGTCACAAGGGCTTGACCAAAAGGAGAGGAGGCAGGAAAGAGCATCCCACGACATGCTATTTAACATGTCAGTATGTGACTCTGCGAAGATTACAGGGAAGCAAGATGGTGTGAGTCACAGGAATCTGGGGGAGTTTCAGACAGAAGCATGAGTGCAAACGCCCCAGGTGAGAGCGAGTGGGTGTTCTGCAAACAGCGCCAGGCCACGGTGGCTGAGGCGGGCAGCAGATGACTGAAGTGCCAGCAGGACAGCCACGCACACAGGGCTTTCCCGGCCATTACTTGTGAGGACTCTGATTCTAGACTGAATGGAGTCGTTCTTAATACGCGAAAGAACCACCCGACTTAACTCGTAAAAAGACATCTGCGTGTGGAGACTGATCTGGAGGAAGGTCACCTCCGTCAGAAGGCCGGCACTTGGAAAGAAGCGGTGGCGGTAATGGGGCCGTGAACACATCACTACAAAAATACCTCTCTCTCGGATCCTGGCTTCTTGTGATTGCTCTTCTCGTCTGCCAGGTCCATCTTTCCACCGGGAGTTCTATCAATAAACCACCCTCCCTCTGAACCCCTGGCAGGGGTCTCCGAAGGAATGGAGTCTGTTCCGGAAGGTGTCCGTGGGGCCGAGACGGTGGCTTCTCTGTGATCCATCTCGGGAGTCCGTGAAGCAGAGTCAGGATGTCCTTTCCGATATAAGGAGAGCAGGGAGCTGTTCATGTGATTTGCCGCCTGGCAGAAACACGACATCGCCTACGTCACCGCGCTGGCGCTCACGGACACGGGCTACCCGCACGAGCAGCCACCAGCAGCTTCCCTCACAGCACTTCCAGTCAAAAAACACGGGTGCTGACAGATGCTTCACCAACATTTCCTGTTCAAACAGATGTGCCCCCGCTTCACCGCCACTTAATAAATGAAAGTTAAAGAAAACCGAGGAAGCGTGCGCGCTTTTTAAAAATATAACATAGGGGCGCCTGGGTGGCTTGGTCGGTTGAGCGTCCGACTTCGGCTCAGGTCATGATCTCACGGTCCGTGAGTTCAGGCCCTGCGTCGGGCTCTGTGCTGAGAGCTCTCCAGCTCAGAGCCTGGAGCCTGTTTCAGATTCTGTGTCTCCCTCTCTCTCTGCCCCTCCCCTGCTCATGCTCTGTCTCTGTCTCAAAAATAAATAAACGTTAAAAAAAAAAAATTAAAAACATAACAGAATTGGGGGCCCCTGGGTGGTTCAGTCGATTCAGCCTCTGACACATGATATTGGCTCAAGTCATGATCTCGCGGTTGTGAGCTTGTGCCCTGCATCTGGCTCCTCGCTGAGCATGGAACCTGCTTGGGATTTTCTTTCTCCACCCCTGCCCTGCTCACTCTCTCTCTCTCAAAATAAATAATGAACTATTAAAATATATAACAGAACTGGGCTTGACAATGAGCTGGCCAAGAAGAGCCACTATTATCTCATCAACTCAAAACCAGATCACATGTCATTATCATCCTGATTTTGTCAATATATCAAAAAAATGGAATTACCAATGGGAACAAAAGAGAGTAAGTTATAAATTATCTGGCATCACTTAAATATGTCTCTTAAATGCAACCTTACTTATTGGCAACCGCAGCCCTTTAGCAGAAAATGTACCCTTTTCTCAATTTTTACTATTAATTCCCCTTTCTATTCCTGTGTACCCTTATTTCAGGCCATTCTCTTCCCTTCTTCTTCCTATAAAACAGGCCATAAACACAAATACTGAAAGGATGGCCTTCCCAAGGATTCCTCAACACTGTCCACAGAAGTATTGATGAAGATGTTTAAAAATTTTTTTTAAATATTTATTTTTGAGAGAGAGAGAGAGAGAGAGAGAGAGAGAGACAGAGGGTGAGCAGGGGAGGAGCAGAGAGGGAGACACAGAATCTAAAGCAGGCTCCAGGCTCCGAGCTGTCAGCACAGAGCCCGATACGGGGCTCAAACTCACAAACCGCAAGATCATGACCTGAGCCGAATTAGGGACGCTTAACGGACTGATCTACCAGGCGCCCCTTGATGATGATGTTTAAATCTCTTATTCTATTCCACACTTTTTTTTTTTTTTTTTTAAGGAGGGTTCATAATGACTAAAAAAAATAAAAGTGGGTCCATTAAATGTTTGGCTTACCTGTGGATCTGGGTAATCTTCCATATCTGAATCATGATCTGAAGAGCTTTCAGTATACCTCAGTAAGAAGAGGAAAAGAAACATTTTAAAGGCTTTGCTCCCACATCCTAAAAAAAATTACTACCCCAAACAAAAAATTTACTAAGGCAAAGTATTATGGTGCTTAAGAGCCCAGGCTTTGCGATCTGAGAATTCTGGTTACTGGTTACTAGCTTCTACTTAACCTCTCTGAGCATCAGCTTCCTTATCTATAAAGAGAAGATAACATGTAACGTTCACGTCTGAGTCATTAGAGGATTAAACAAGCTGACAAAGTCCTTAGAATACACATAAATGCTTAAAAACTGTGGTTATTTTAATGCACGCAATAAATAAAAGTGAAGTGCAGAGTCCTATCAGACCCAAAGGTCTCATTAGGAACATCAGATGCCAACAAAAGGAAATATTCCAGCAAGCCATCAGTAAGTAATCGAGTAACAAATTCACAAATTCAACATGACCCATCTGTGTGACCAGGGTAGCTTTCCCAAGTCTGCCCATGAGAAATGAAGGTAGGAGAGATTTTCATATGATGCATGAGAAACAGGGATAAATCCTATTAACTACAAACTGTAGTGCAGGCTCAGCTCATTATAACCCAGAGTTGATGGACCCTGCTACTGTTCAATGGTGTTTCTTTAGAAAATAATTAATAAAAAAAGGACTCTTCCTAAGTAAAAAGGTTTACATGCATGACATGAACCATCTTTATAATTAAGACATGAATTCTTTTGCTATTCATTAAATTCTATTAATATACTTTTGGGCGTTTCTAATCAACGTAAAGAAGGTGGATTATTCAACTATTTGGAAAAGAAATAATTTTGCCTTACAATTTATACCCTACAAAGTGGATCAAAGAGTTAAATGGAACGCTGTAAAGAAACAAGGATTCCACATATCGTTGTGAGACGTCTTTCTGAGTATTTCAGCACAAAGCATACAGGAAAAGACTGACATATCTGACTAGGTAAAGATCTAGAACTTCTCTAACCAAAAGACACTTTTTTATTTTTTAAAGTTTGTTTATTTATTTTTGAGACATACACACGCACACACACACACAGAATCCCAAGTACCAGAGCAGAGTCCAAAGCGGGACTCGAACTCACAGAACCGCAAGATCATGACCTGAGCCCAAACCAAGAGTCGGCTCTCGTATGACAGACAAAACCCATAAGCAAGCAACTAACAAAGGAAACATGAAACAGCCAAATAGTTTTAATCTCACTAGTTATCAAAAAACTACAAATAAAAACATCAATTTTTGCCTAGGAAGCTGGCAAAGATTACATAACAGTGTAACTAGGATTGCAAAGGTGCAGAGAAACGCACTCCATTTTTTTTTAAAGTTTATTTATTTATTTATTTAGAGAGAAAGACAGCAAAGGGAAGTGCAGACAGGGAGGAAGAGAAAATCCCAAGCAGGCTCCACACTGTCAGCAGGACTTGAACCCACAAACCGCGAGATCATGACCTGAGCCTAAATCAAGAGTCAGACGCTCAACCAACAGAGTCACCCAGGCACCCTGAAGTCTTTATACAAAGTTGCTGGGAATATAAGCTCTTTACACTCTTTATACAAAGTTGCTGGGAATATAAACTGAGGCAACTTTTTTGGGAAAAGAACTCCAAATGTACTAGAAATCTGAAAAAGACATCTTTGACCCCAGCAATACCACTTCAAGAATTTAACATTAAAAAAATATATATATATACAAAGATATATGTGCTGCAGGATTATTTGCTGTGTGTACGATAGTGCAAAACTGGAAACAACCAACTGTCCGCGAGTGTGGAACTAGTTAAGAAAATAATGGTAAATCCAAACGAAAAGGCAGCAATGCGGCTATAAGATGAAAAGGAGCGATCACCACAGATCCTATAAACATTAAAAGAAAAACGAGGGGCGCCTGGGTGGCTCAGTCGGTTAAGAGTCCGACTTCGGCTCAGGTTATGATCTCATGGTTCGCGGGTTCGAGCCCCGCATCGGGCTCTGTGCTGACAGCTCAGAGCCTGGAGTCTGCTTCAGATTCTGTGTCTCCCTCTCTCTGTCCCTTCCATACTCACGCTCTGTCTCTCAAAAATAAATAAACATTGAAAAAAAAATTAAAAAAAAAAAGGAAAAACGAGAGGATATCTTGAAAACTTTAAGCCAACAAATTCCACACTTCAGATGAAATGGGCAACTTTCTTTAAAAGTACAACTTACCAATGCTGATAGAAGAAAAATAGGAAGAGTTCTTTGTCTAACAAAACTGTTATCTAAATCCTTTCCAAAAAGAAGCCTCCAGGCTGAGATGAATTCTAACAAACTATTTAAGAAAAAAGTAACAGGAACATTATACTAATTTTTTTGTCAAATAGAGACAAAAAACATTTTCCAAACAATATGAAGCCAGCATAACCCTAACACCAAAACCTGACAAAGACACTGCAAAAAAGAAAAAAAATTCAGATCATTATGAATACAAACATAACCATCTCCAAAAATGATTAGCAAAATGATTTAACAATATATAAAAAAGGATAATATACCTGGATCAAGTTGGGTGTATCCCAGGATACAAGACTGGCTTAGCACTCAAAAATTAATGTAATCCACCAACAGAACAAAGGGAGACAACCATAACAGAATCTTTCATTAAGTGCATAAAAAGTATTTAACAAATGTAAAATCGATCCATGATAAAAACTCTCAATACAAACAACCTCAAGCCGTATGATAAGCATCATAACAAACATCTGTAACCAGGAGCTAAGGAAATACTCAGGAAGCCAAGGCCCCACAAAGGCACTAATGTGGCCTCTTGAAAGCTGAGTGGTAGTTCCTAATGGGAATGAACCCTCCAGCTACAGAAAACCACTCATACAAAGGCACAAAGAAAGAATCCAACCTCTCTGGGCAATAGTGAGCACTCAGTGTGCCCAAAGCAAAGGTCTGGAGAGATCAGGTATTCTGCACAGCCTCGCTGGCAAGGAAAAGCCACGGAAAATTTCACAACTGGCAATGTATGTGATCAGGTTCATGGTTTTCAAGTCACCCCCTTTTCTGTAATCCTTACTCGTTTTCCTCTTCACCTTGTCTTGCTCTTTTGGCCAGATGCTCATCTTCTAATTCTGTTAGATCCTTAGGTTCTTTCTCACTAGTAATTATGCTAAATACTGAAACAAAAAGAAACAGTCGTGAGCTAAAACAATTCTTTAACTTCATTAATAATTCAGCTCTAGCACTAAAAGACTCACCTTTTTCTACCTGAATCCTAAAAGCATTTCTTTTTCTTCGACCATAGTCTATACTGAAAAACAGAACAAGAAGCTTAGTACAATGGTCTCCACCAACATTTTCCCATTAAAACCAACCTAAATTGATCCCATTAATTTGCATGAATATATAACTGTCACTGAATTCATAACGACCATAAGCTTATTTTTGAGTAACTTCTGAGTTTACATTTTCCCTACTGTAATTTTTTTTGGTTAGAGACGGGGTTACAGCATCAGAAACCCCGGTAGCTTGTACTGGAGGAGACAGGGAGGATGAAATGAAGGAAGGTGGCTGGACTTCTGGAATTCTACAGGAGAGGGGCCATCCAGCTGTAGACATGTGTTATCCTTCAAGAGAAGGGATGAACGCCTCAGAAGGAAGCTCAGAGGTTGGCAGGGTTTCCACCACCACCATCGGCCCAGGGGGCACGGGCCCGGGGAGCTGCACGGTCTCCTCGGTTCCAAAGGGCAGGGCAGGGCAGCCATCCTAGTGGGCCCACAGGACAGAGCACTGAAGCAAATTAATCCAATACGACTGGTATTGTAATCAGGATAAGAGGGGTACATGACTTTTATCTTATTCTATCCTATTCTATTCTATTTTTAGAGAGTAAGTGCAAGCTGGAGAGGGGAAGAGAGAGAAGAGGAGAAAGAATCCCGAGCAGGCCCCAAAGTACCAGCACAGAGACTGACGCGGGGCTCAATCCCATGAACCAGGAGATCATGATCTGAGCCAAAATCAAGAGTTGGACACTTAACTGACTGAGCCACCCAGGCACCCCAGAATAAGAGGGGCGCCTGACTCTGGATCTCAGGGTTGTGAGTCTGAGCCCCACTTTGGGTATGGAGATTACTTAAAAATATTTTTTTTTCCTTTTGTTTTTAAAATTTTTATTTTTTTAAGTTTATTTATTTTTGACAGAGACAAACTGTGAGCATGAGCTGGGGAGGGACAGAGAGAGAGGGAGACACAGAATCCGAAGCAGGCTCCAGGCTTCCAGCTGGCAGTGCAGAGCCCGACGCGGGGCTCGAACTCACAAAGTGTGAGATCATGACCTGGGCCGAAGTCGGACATTTAACCGACTGAGCCACCCAGGCGCCCCTAAAAATAAAATCTTAAAAAAATAATAACACAAGAAGAGATTAGAATACAGACAGACACACAAAGGAAAGACCATGTTAGGACACAGGGAGAAGATAGCCATCTGCAATGCAAGGAGAGACAGTGACCATTAACTTCTAGCATTCACAACTGTGAGGACTTAAACTTCTGTTGTTTAAGCTCCCCAGCCTCTGATACTTTTTTATAGCAATCCTAGCAAACTAATATACTGAGAAGAAAAAACAGGAGACTTTGAAATATACAAAGTGGTAATAATTAACGGAGTGACCTATCATGGGGGGGTGGGATTAGAGACACGAGAGAAAAACTGAATCTTTAGTAGCAAGCCTAGAGATGTTTCAAAGTAGCCAGGAAGCTCAGGCAGACCATGCCTACTGGTTTTAATCCTTTAATGAGATACGAGAAGAGGCCATACTGCTGACCAGTCTGGAAGGTACTGAAAGAGAAGCAGCAGCCATTGCCCTTAGTAACGAGGACAGCACGTTGCACGTAACAGGTACCTGATAAATCTTTGTATAATTGAATTCTGAACCTATGGACTGGTGAACTAATGCCAGCAGCGATAATATCAACTGAAAATTTGGGCGAGACGGAAACTCAAAATGGTAGGAAAGAAAGGCAAGAATCTGGAGACGACATCTCTTTACCTGTACATTCTTTGTAAATCAGATGCTAAAACTCCAGTGTCCACATATTTGCCACATCTGTTACTGGTGAGGTACTGAAACAGAAAATACAACAAATATTCAACACTCAATGTTTCAAACTCAGATTTTAATCAGAGATTGAGCTACTCAAACATGTTATGCTATAATGTAAATTCATTATTAAGCGTATCAAAAACATAAATAAAAATTACTAAATAATTGTCAAGTCTGGAACCAGAGAATTTAATTAACATTATTAATCGCTTTGATAACACAACAGCAACAATTAGAATAGCTGTAAGGTAGTGAGTGCCTACTGTATCCTAAATTCCCAAATACTCCAGAACAAAGCACTAAACTCACAAGGGCATCAAAGGCTATTTTGAATTCAAGGGAACATATAACATTTGCCACCCGTCCAATACTGCAGGGACTTCCAGCCCGAGAAAATTCATGGTTTCAATATTAAATCACTTTTTGATGGTGTCATATTTTTACAAAACTGGGTTTTTAGCCGTTGCTGTAAGTAAATCCCATGCAAAAATGAATGTGGAACAGGAAATGAGAATGGCAGGGTCAATCTGATCCAATAGGCATACAAATCCGATTCGTGTGATCAGTTAAGAATGAAACACAACTATGTTAATTTTCCTTCCATTTTTACATGTTATTTTTTCAAAAAGCTACTAACTTATTTGGACTATATAGTCACTAAGTGGCTTGAATGTAACTACCTAATAAACAGACCTAGCAGGTGTTACTTTTGGCCTGGAGGCACCACGAAAAACTCCCAAGAAACTTGGTGCGCCGTGCACCTGCTGCATCACGTGGTCTTTCGGCAGCACTCACAATCCTATGAGGTGGATGTTCGTCTTCCCAATTTATAGATGGGAAAGTTTAAGAGACTTTAAAAGGCTAATTACTTGGGAGCGCGTAAATTACAGGGCCAGATTTCAAACCAGAATGTCTGTCAGCTTCCTCGTGTCCAGGCTTGCTGGTTATCCCGTCAAGGGATGCCTGCCTTCATACCGCAGCTTCTTCCCAAGAACCCCTAATGGTCTTGGCACAAATACCTCCAGTGACGAGAGACTAGACACACAAAGCAGGACCGTTCCCGCGAACCTTCCCCTTCTCTGGACTCCTATCGCGTGTAGTCACTTGCTACAATTAATGTTGGATTACACATATTTGTGTACATCTCATCTCCACAAGCAAACGGTTCCTTGACGGCAACAGAAATAACAGCTAACTTTGGGGGTGGTTATGCAGCAACATGTAACTAACACCCTTGTTAATAGGAGACAAACGTACTACGTGTGGGGAGAGGACTATAGTCTACCGCTAAGTGAACAGAGCAAGCAGAACCAACGCGGATGAGCCCGTCCGTGTGAATAAAATCTAGGCATATGTATAAACTCTCCATGCTGACCTCTACAGACATGAAGATGAAAGCAAGTCATTTTCTTTTACACCCTCTGTCCCTTCTATTTTAAACCGCAAGAACCTAGTGTGTGTTTTTTTTTTTTTTTAACGTTTATTTATTTTTCAGACAGAGAGAGACAGAGCATGAACAGGGGAGGGTCAGAGAGAGAGAGGGAGACACAGAATCTGAAGCAGGCTCCAGGCTCTGAGCTGTCAGCACAGAGCCCGACGCGGGGCTCGAACTCACAGACCGTGAGATCATGACCTGAGCCCAAGTCGGACGCTTAACCGACGGAGCCACCCAGGAGCCCCAAGAACCTAGTGTTTTTATAATGAACCCAAGTAATAACAATAGGCGAAAACTGAGAATGTGAAGTGGTGAAGACTGAGAAGGGCCACTGGATCCAGCCATCAGGAGTCACCGCTGAGACACCTCCTGAATAAAGTGATGCAGCAGGTGGTGGAACATCCAAAGCCAGCTGAGAGCTCCCAGAGCGAAGGTCAGTGTGGTCAGGACAGTGGAAGCAGGCAGGACAGCAAGGGACACAAGGGCAAGGAGGAGACGGGGGCCAGAACGTGGCAGGCTCTGTAGGAGGGGTTTTCTTCAGCCACTCTGGGAGCCCACCGGAGCTCTGTGAGTGCGGCCCTGCAAGCTCTCTTTAAAGGGACCTCCCTGGCGGCCCTAATGAAGGACAGACCTTATATAAAACCAGAATCACAGAGCTCACCTAGGGGGCTACTGTCATAGTCTAATGAAGAGATGGCAGTTTTGGGGCACCTGGGTGGCTCAGTTGGCCAAGCCTCTGACTCCTGATCTCGGCTCAGGTCGTGATCTCATGGAACTGTGAGCTCGAGCCCCACGTCAGGCTCTGTGTGGACGGTGGAACCTGCACGGGATTCTCTCTCTCTCCCTCTCTCTGCCCCTCTTCTGCTCTCTCCCTCTCAGACTAAATAAAATAAATGCTAAAAAAAGAAGAGAGACAGAAAGAGAGATGGTGGTTTGGGCACAGATGGTTGGAGGTGGAGATGGAAAGGAGTGGCTGGGTTTGGAGTATACAAATAAATTGCTAATTAATTGGTTATAGAAGCTAAACAGGGACACCTGAGTGGCTCAGTCTGTTGACTGTCCAACTCTTGATTTCGGCTCAGGTCATGATCCCAGGGTCATGGGATGGAGTCCCAGGTCAGGCTGGGGCTGAGCACGCAGCCTGCTTAATATTCTCTCTCTCTCCTTCTTTGCATCCTGCCCCCTGCTCACGCACTCTTTTCTCTCCTTCTAAAATTAAAAAAAAAAAAAAAAAAAAAAAAAAAAAGAACGTGAAACAAAGGAGTAATAATGGTTAAGATTTTTGGCCCCGACAATGTGTCATTTACTGATACAGAGACCATTAAGAAAGGACAGGTTTGGAGAGAACACAAAAAAATTCAGTGTGGATATGTTGGTGGAGGCACCGGTCAGACACTCAGGAGGAAATGTTTAGTGGGCAGCTGGGTGTTCAAGATAAAATCCACACTGGAGACATAACTCTAGGAATATATGGATAGTATTTTCTAAAAAAAAAAAAAAGTTTTAATGGTTATTTATCTTTGACAGAGAGCGAGAGAGTGCACATACGCGGGAGGGGCAGCAAGAAAGGGAGACACAGATCCCAAGCTGAGCTGTGAGCACAGAGCCCCACGCAGGGCCCGAACTCACAAACCGTGAGATCATGATCTGAGCTGAAGTCGAGGCTCAACCGACTGAGCCCCCCAGGCACCTCTATAGGTAGTATTTAAAGTGAATGTCTTGGGGCGCCTGGGGGGCTCAGTGGGTTGAGCCTCGACTTCAGCTCAGATCATGATCTCACAGTTCGTGAGTTCGGGCCCTGCGTGGGGCTCTGTGCTCACAGCTCAGAACCTGGAGCTGCTTCGGATTCTGTGTCTCCCTCTCTGCCCCTCCCATGCTCGTGCTGTCTCTCAATAATAAATAAAATAATAAAGTGAATATGTCTTCATTTAATTTATAACTGTGTTTGTATTGGACTTCGTGTTTATAATATTTTTAGTGAATAGGTAGTGTTTTTGGGTTTTAGATTGGATGAAATCCCGCAGGAAGTAGGTAAGAGGACAGAGAAACAGCACAGGGACTCAAGCCACTTCCAACATTTAGAATTTAGTGGAAGAAACTGATCCGCAAAGGAGGAGGCAGCGCTGGCAAATTAAAGAAAAACAAAGTATACATCCCCCCTCCCCCCCAAGTGCAAAGTGAAGGAACGGGCCCTCTCCTCCTAAGAGTGTCCGCAGACTGTGCGTCTGCAAGGCATTCAGCACACAGACTGTCTACCCAGGGCTACAAAAGTGACAAACCCTAGGCAGGGCACCTGGGGGGCTCAGGCCGCTAAGCGACTGACTTTGGCTGGGGTCACGATCTCACGGTTCGTGGGATCCAGCCTCGCATTAGGCTCTGCGCTGACAGTGCAGAGCCTGGTGGGATTCTCTCTCCCTCTCTCGCTCTCTCTCAAAATAGGTGAGTTCAAACTTAAAACAAGAAAACCAGATGCAAACCCACTCCAAACACCCGCCCCTGTCCTGGCTCCTCAGGGTCCGCACCCGCCTGGTCCCCGGCTCCTCAGGGTCTACACCCGTCCGGTCCCCGGCTCCTCGGGGTCTACACCCGTCCGGTCCCCGGCTCCTCGGGGTCTACACCCGCCCGGTTCCCGGCTCCTCAGGGTCCGCCCCGTCCCCGTTCCCCTGCAGCCCCGCCGCGGCGGGAGGGCTGCCCGCACCCCGTCCAGGACCCGGGCCGCGGCGGACGGCTGGCCCAGGCTGGCCCGGGAGCCGCCGAGAAGGGGCCGCGCACGGTACCCACCTGCACGACTCGCTGCTTCAGCCTGTTGTCCACGAACCTCGCGGGCCGGGGCTTCATCGCGGGTCCGGGAGGCCGCAGCCAGGACGCTGGGCTCCACGGGCACCGGGATCCTCACCGGGCTGCCCTCGGCGATCGCCGGGCAGGCCGCTCCGCCTTCTCCCGCCCGCCCGCCGCCCCGGCCGTGTCCCCGGCGCTGTACCTTCGCTGTCCCACCGCGAGTGAGGAGAACGCCACCGAGGAGAGGAGACCTGCCCACACCCGGGACTTTCCGGGCGGCCTATCCTGCAGGCTTGTCCGGCGGGCCCTGGATGCCAAGGACCCCTTTTGAACACGCTCAACTTTATTGTTCCCCGCTGCGCGGACACGGGCGCGTGGCGGCTGCTGGGGCTTCCGGCTAACGTCTTGCGTCTTCCCGCTCGCTCGTCGGGGTCGGACCGCAGCTTGCGCGAGGCCGCCTTGGTCCTGGCTGCAACCTTAGCAAACCCCGAGCCTGGGGCGCCGGGGACGGTGAAGGCGGGATGAACCCGCAGGGAGGCCCCTGCGGGCCCGGCGGGTGTGCGCGGGGGGGGGGGGGGGGGGCGGCGTCCGCCGCCTTCGGAAACCTGGCTGCCTTGCCCGATTTTCCGCCTCCGGTGTGTCCAGCACGTCCAGTGCAGGACTACAGCTTGACCTAGAAGCTGCCCAGAATTTTGGTAAACGTCCGTATTTGCCCGTAAAGTTTTAAGGAGACACAAACGGACACTTAGCGTTCACACACACGCACGCGCAGTTACCGGCTTTCGTTTCCGTTTGCTCGCTTGCTTAATCGCGTGGTGAGGCTGGGGTCGGGGGGAGATGGAATCAGAAGGCTGTGAGATGTGAACACATGACTCTTCTTACTCAAGGTACCGCAGGGTAATTTTTCCCTCGGAAGTGCAGATCACGTGGCTGCCCTTTTCGGTGGTCCTTATCCATATAGATGCTCACGCGGGTATTCAAAACTTTGGTTGACTTGGCTCCGCCTTCATTCCTCACTTCTTCACTGTGTGTGCACCCTGCTTGCAGCTAAGCAGCATTGCCTGCGTTTACGCGTCGGTACTGAGCACCTGCTATGTCCCAGGCACTGGGTTCAGCTACGAAGAAACAAGAGATTCCTGCTGCTCCGAGGCTTCCGGTTGTCCTGGAAGGTAATGCTAACAGACACGTTGATCGCACGCAGCTCTTTGCTCTCACCGACATTTCCGCTGGTCTATCATGCCATTCCTGGCCAGTCTATGACTTGTAGATTCCTAACTAACCATCTCCCTTTCAGCCTTTCCAGATACTTCCCTTTGTTACAATCTCCACCCAGGGAACCCTCCTCTCACTGAACAAAAATTTAGAGTGCCTCCCAGTTCCGGTCCCTGCCCTGCCCTGCCCTTGAGTCTTGTGGGGAAAAGCAAAAGAATTACGATTATACCTTTTTACAATATCTTTTTTTATGATTAGGTTACTTATGTACTTGATTATATTAAGCTTTAGGGAAGATTTCATACAGTAAATAACACAAATACAGTCAACGCCCAGTAACTTTTTAAACGTAATTTAATTCTGTGCATGTGAAATGTATCACACAGAAAAAAGCAGGCTAAAGGGCCCAGCAGCATCACACTGCATACAAAGCAGCGTGGTTTGTAGTCTGTAATTTGTCATAGAATACTAGTACATTTAGGGGCGCCTGGGTGGCGCAGTCGGTTAAGCGTCCGACTTCAGCCAGGTCACGATCTCGAGGTCCGTGAGTTCGAGCCCCGCGTCAGGCTCTGGGCTGATGGCTCGGAGCCTGGAGCCTGTTTCCGATTCTGTGTCTCCCTCTCTCTCTGCCCCTCCCCCGTTCATGCTCTGTCTCTCTCTGTCCCAAAAATAAAAAACGTTGAAAAAAAAAAAAGAATACTAGTACATTTAGGGCTGGCTTCATGGGTGCATGACCTGTGCATGCACAGGTGCCCCTATATGTGTGTGTGTTTTTTTTTAAATGTTTTGCTTAGGGGTGCCTGGGTGGCCCAGTCGGTTAAGTGTCCGACTTCGGCTCAGGTTATGATCTCACAGCTCATGGGTTCGAGCCCTGCATCTGGCTCTGTGCTGATAAGTTAGAGCCTGGAGCCTGCTTCGGGGTCTGTGTCTCCTCCTCTCTCCGCCCCTTCCCTCCTCGTGCTCTGTCTCTCTCAAAAATAAATAAACATTTAAAAAAACTATTTTGCTTAGGGGTGCCTGGGTGGTTCTGTCGGTTAAGTGTCTGACTCTTGATTTCAGTTTAGGTCATGATCTCACGGTTCAGGCTCTGCGTTGACAGTGTGGAGCCTGCTTAGAATTCTCTTTCCCTCCCTGCCCTCCCTCACTCTCTCGTGCTCACACACTCTGTCTCTCAAATACATACACTTAAATATTTTGCTGGGGCACCTGGGTGGCTCTGTCGGTTAAGTGTCTGACTCTTCATTTTTGCTCATGTCATGATCTCATGGTTCATGGGTCAAGCCCTGCATTGGGCTGTGTGCTGACAGCATGGAGCCTGCTTGGGATTCTTTCTCTCCCCCTCTCTCTGCCCCTTCCCCGCTCGCTCTCTCTCTCTCTTTCAAAATAAATAAGCTGTGTGGAAACCAATTTGACAATAAAGTTCATATTAAAAAAAATAATAAAAATAAATAAACTTAAAAAATGTATTTTGCTTAATGTAATAGTATTCACAGTATTTCATTGTTAAAAGCATTAAACATTTAAAATATATGATATGAAATGCACCATCTTTGATAATTATTTTTTTGACCGTCTTTTTGTCAACCCTAATTTAATTAAGAAATTTAATACCCTAAACACTAGAATTTTAGGCTTTTTAAAAATTTTTGTATGGCTGTCGAAGGTATTACTTTTAAGAAATATAGTATTTCTCATTGTTCCTAATCAAAGGATTTCTTTCTTCTTTTCTTGGAAATACAATTGATACACAGTGTTTCCACCTTGGAATTCTTAAAACTTTTTGAACAAGTAGCCCCTTATTTTATTTTATTTTATTTTATTATTTTATTTTATTTTTTTTAATGTTTATTTATTTTTGAGACAGAGAGAGACAGAGCATGAACGGGGGAGGGTCACAGAGAGAGGGAGACATAGAATCTGAAACAGGCTCCAGGCTCTGAGCTGTCAGCACAGAGCCCGATGTGGGGCTCGAACCCACGGACCGTGAGATCATGACCTGAGCCGAAGTCGGAGGCTTAACTGACTAAGCCACCCAGGCACCCCAGTAGCCCCTTATTTTAATATTGCACTGGGAAAGGGGTGCCTGGGTGGCTCAGTCGGCTAAGAATCCGACGGCTCCGGTCATGATCTAACAGTTTGTGAGTTTGAACCCCACATCGGGCTCTGTGCTGACAGCTCAGTGCCTGGGGCCTGCTTCGGATTCTGTGTCTCCCTTTCTCTGTGCCCTTCCCCCACCCATGCTCTGTCTCTCTCAAATATAAATAAACATTTAAAAAATTAAAAAAAAATATTGCACTGGGAAAATTTGCAAATTATGTGACCCCTACAGACCTGAAGTACTTTTCCACAATGCCTACTTCTTAAGGGCAAGCATTATGTTTTTCACCATTTTACTACATCAGGCGCAGCAGGCAGTAATTGAAAATAAGTTAATACTAGGTATTGATAACGGTATGCTTGAACATTTTCCAGTGGATTTCCTGCTAGTAATTATTTCTCTGAAGACAACTTCCATCAATTCTAGTGTTCAGATTAAATAGTATCATACATCTAAACCAAAAAGATGACTGACTAGTAACCTGAGTGCATAAGATCTCAAGAACTTCCTGCAGTAATTGGAATGTCCTCCAACCCCACCTAGTGGTACTGGCACATTTCACCTTCTGTGCTTCACGCCTTGGCCCTCCCAAACTTTGTATCTCACTGGCAGCCTAATTGTGCTTTATAATTTGGGTGATCTATATACTGACTTAGGATAGTCCCGATTTTTACCTCTTGATCCAGCATGGTTATTAATAGTGTAGCAATTGGTGGAAATACATGAAAATCTCCCAAATGAGAACAGGCAAAGACTATTCAGAACTTGGCAATAGCAGGGGAGGCCACCACCATCACTTGCATTCTGGCAGAGACTCAAAGGGACGCGGAGGAGTGGGGAAGCTTTGTGGCTGAAACAGGGACGGCTTCCGGGGTGCCCTGGTTGGAGGCTGTTGGCCTGGGGAAGCTGTAGGAGGGTATATAGAAGCAGGGCATCCTATGTGATTAGGGGAGTGGACTCGGCTTTTTCTGGTTGGTCCTAAAGTTGGGAGTGGGGACGAAAACCAGGGAAACTGTCAGTTATTAATGGAGTCCTGGCCATTTGGGGCCAGTTGTTAATAGGATTTATTGTTTGGCCTCCTGGATTATTTGTTAGATTAATGGTCTGGCATTCTATCAGCCAGACTACTGGCTTCCTGGGTTGGATGCTGCAGGTTGTAAGGCAGAGTTCTGTTTGATTGATTCATTGATTGATTTATATTTATTTAGAGATGATTTATATTTATTTAGAGAGTGCAAGTGAGAGAAGGGCAGACAGAGAAGAAGAAAGAGAGTCCCAAGAAGGCTCCACGCTGTCAGCACAGAGCTTGATGTGGGGCTCAAACTCACAAACTGAAATCATGACCAAGAGGTGGATGCTTAACTGACTGAGCCACCCAGGTGCCCCCAGAGTTTTGCTTTTATGTATAGCCTGGCTATTGTTCATTTGTATATTGGGTTTCTCACCTTATATCTCAGAAAGTTCCAGCTTGTACAGTAAATTACGTGGTCACCCCATGTATGATAGGAACAAGGAGAAAAGGCGAGAGTATGCATGGCATTGGATTCTCACCCAGGTTCCCAAGGGATGTTGCCTGCTTGCTGGAAGCTAGAGACTGAGTCTGTATCCTTGCTTTCTCAGGTTAAGGAAAAAACTTTGGAGGTCCCTGGGGGGCTCAGTCTGCTGAGCGTCACGTCTTCAGCTCAGGTCATGATCTCATGGTTCATGAGTTGGAGCCCTGCATCAGGCTCTGAGCTGACAGCACGGAGCCTGCTTGGGATTCTCAATCTCTCCCTCTCCCTCTGTTCTCTCCTGCTCGTGTGCTTTGTTTCTCAAAATAAATAGACTTAAAAAAATAAAAACGAAAGGAAAAAAACCTTGATTTCTTTTATCTGATAAAGGCTAGTAGTTCTTTTAACTTATAAAATTTTCCCTCCTTTGAGATGATTGCCTCACTCTAATTTTAAAAGTTTTTTAAAATTAATTTTTTTAACACTTATTTATTTTTGAGAGACAGAGCATGAGAGGGAGACACAGAATCCGAAGCAGGCTCCAGGCTCTGAGCTGTCAGCACAGAGCCCGACGTGGGGCTTGAAACCACGAACTGAGATATCATGCCTTGAGCTAAAGTTGGGCACTCAACCGACTGAGCCACCCACGCACCCTTCATGTCCCTAATTTTAAGTAAAATGAAAATAATTTGAGCTGACATTTTATGTATTAAATCCACAAATGTTTGTCATCTACTCTCTGCTGGGTCTGTGCTATAGTGAGGCTACAGTGACTGTCAAACAGATTATGGTCCTGAAGCTTAATGTTCCAGGGAGAGGGGCAGGCCCCAGACTGGCAAACAATAAATGTATAGTTAGAACGATAAGAAATAGGGGCGCCTGGGTGGCTCAGCCAGTTAAGTGTCTAATTCTTGATTTTGGCTCAGGTCATGATCTCACGGTTCGTGGGATCGAGCCCCACGTCGGGCTCTGTGCTGACAGCGTGGAGCCTGCTTGGGATTCTCTCTCTGTCTCTCTGCCCTTTCCCTGCTCACGCTCACGCTCACGCTCACGCAAAAGCTCGCTCTCTGTCTCTCTCAAGAAATAAACATTAAAAAAAAAATAATGAGAACTAGCAAGGCTTTCACAGCCCCTGGAATGGTCCCTTTGGAAGAAGGTGTTGGATGGATGATTGTCGGGAAAGTGAATGAACAGGCTGAAGTAATTAACAGTGTACTTGGGTGTCCACAGTAAGAGGGAACCTGCTTCTGTCCAAGCGGCCAGGGGAAAACTGTGAGAACGTTACAGTTAAGGACCTCTGGGAGGGCAGAGACTGGTTGTGTTGGAAGTTTCTGGTCGAGAGAGTGAGCGTAGGTCCTAACGCCTCTGCCTGTTCCAGGAACGGAGAGAAAAAGTAGACTGACTTCTTGCTTAAAGCACTGTTACTTGAAGTTTCTGTCAGTCAGAATCAACATGAATTTGAGCCAATGTAGGTTATTCGGAGGAGTTTCCGAAGTTGAGTCCAAGATGAATATGGAGGGACAAATGGCCAGGAAGAGCCCATTTCCTGAAGGAGAACTCAGCACCTGCTCTCTCTCTTTTTTTTTAAAATTTTAAAAAAATGTTTATTCATTTTTGAGAGAGAGACAGAGAGCATGAGCGGGGGAGGGGCACAGAGAGGGGGAGACACAGAATCCCAAGCAGGCTCCGGGCTCCGAGCTGTCAGCACCGAGCCCCACGCGGGGCTCAAACCCACAAACCGTGAGATCATGACCTGAGCCGAAGTCGGGCACTCAACCGACTGAGCCCCCCCAGGCGCCCCCGCCTGCTGTTTTTTAAAAAACTCTATTGAGGGGTCACGTATGATGAATGCATCTGTTTTAAGTGCATAATTCCGTTATTTTCAAAATGGAGGTAAAATTTATATAACCTAAAATTCTCCGTTGTAACTATCTTACACTGTGAGATTCAGTGGCTTTAGGGCGTTTGCAGTGATGTGCAACATTACCACTACGTAGCTCAAGAACGGTTTCCTCGACCCCAAAAGAAGCCCCGCGCCGTGTCCCTCCCAATTCCTCCCTTTCCCCTCCCTGGAAAGCACCGAGCTTCTCTCTGTCTCTATGGATTTCCCTGTCCTGGACGTTCATTTCAACGGAGCCGCACGATACGTGACCTTTTGTGTCTGGCTTCTTCCACTTAGCAGTGTTTCCAAGGCTTATCCGGGTTGCAATGAATGTTGGTCCTTCGCTCCTTATGGTTGAATAATATCCCACCGAGTGGACAGATCACGTTTGATTTAGCAGTTCATCAGTTGATTGACATTAGGTTTAGTTCCTCTCTTTAGCTCTTAAGAATAATGTGCTGGATCGTTTCTGTACAGGTTTTTCTGCGAATACCTCGTTTTAGTGCTTTCGGGTACATACCTGATGGGGATTGGTGGGTCATTGTTGATTCGATGTGTACCTTTTTGAACAGTGACACAACCGTTCTCCACGGTAGCTGCACTGTTTTACATTCCCACCAGCACTGCATGAGGTTCTGGTTTCTCTGAATCCTCCCCAAAACTTGTTTTCTGTCTTTTTTGTTTTTTAGTGAGAGCCATTTATGAAACGATATTTCATTGTGATTAAAAAAATTATTTTTTAATGTTTATTTATTTTTGAGAGAGACAGAGCACAAGCAGGGGAGGGGCAGAGAGAGAGGGAGACACAGAATCCGAAGCAGGCTCCAGGCTCCGAGCTGTCAGCACAGAGCCCGACGCGGGGCTTGAACTACGAACCGTGAGATCATGACCGGAGCCAAAGTCAGATGCCTAACCAACTGAGCCACCCAGACGCCCCATACCACATTGTAAATCCATTAATCCACCAGTGGACATTTGGATTGTTTCCTCTTCTCTGCTATCGTGAACAACACTGCAGTGAACATGGGTGTGCAAATATTTCTTTAAGATCTTGCTTTCAGTTCTTTTGAATATATACCCAGAAGTGGGATTGCTGGATCACATGGTAATTCTACTTTTAGGTTTTTGAGGAACCTCCATACTGTTCTTCATAGAGGCTGCACCAATTTAAATTCCTATCAACAGCACACAAGGGTTCCAATTTCTTCACATTGTCACCAACAGTTGTTATTTTCTGGGTTTTGGTGGGGTGGGTTTTTTTTGTTTGTTTTTTTGATAGTGGCCAACCTTAGGGGTATGAGGTGATATCTCATTATGGTTTTGATTTCCTGAGTCTGATAATTAATGATGTTGAGCACACTTTTCATCTGTTAGCTGTTTGTATATATTTGGAAAAATATGTTTGTATCCTTGCCAATTTTGTAATGGGGTTATTTTTGTTGTTGTTGAGTTGTAGGAATTCTTTATTCTTGTTAACTCCTTATCAGATACATGATTTCAAATATTCTCCCACTCTGTAGATTGCCTTTTTGCTCTCTCAGCAGTTTCCATGGATGCACAGTTTTTGTGTGTTTTTTTTTTTTTAATTTATGATGCACAGAAGTTTTTTAAGTTTGATGTAGTTCTATCCATTTTTGCTTTTGTTGTCTGTGCTTTTGGTGTTATATACAAGAAGTCATTGTCAAATCCAATGTCATGAAGCTTCCCCATATGTTTTCTTCTGGGAGGTTTACATTTTACTTTTTTTCTTTTTTTTAACTTAATTTATTTTTACTTAAAAAATTTTTTTTTTAATGTTTATTTATTTTTGAGAGAGAGACAGACAGAGTCTGTCTGAGTAGGGTGGGGCAGAGAGAGAGGGAGCCACAGAATCTGAAGCAGGCTCCAGGCTCTGAGCTGTCAGCACAGAGCCCAATGTAGTGCCCATGAACCATGAGATCATGACCTGAGCTGAAGTCAGACACTCAACCAACTGAACCACCCAGGCGCCCCTGTTTTACTTTTTAAAAAAATGCTTATTTTGAGAGAGTGTGTACATGAGTGGGGGAGGAGCAGAGCCAGAGAGAGAGAGAGAGAAAGTGCAGGTGGGGGGAGGTACAGGGGAGGAGAAAAGAGAGAGAATCCCATGCAGGCACCTTGCTGTCAGCATAGGGCCGAAGGAAGGGCTCCTTCCCAGGAACCATGAGATCATGACCTGAGCTGAAATCAAGAGTCAGATGCTTAACCGACTGAACCACTAGGTGCCCCTACATTTTCCTTTAATTTTAAGGACAATTTTCTGCATATAGAATTCTCGGTTTAGAATTTTGATTTGGTTTCTTTTTTCAGCACTTCGATTATGTTATCTCAGTGTCTTCTGTTCTCCAGGATTTCTGATAAGAAATCAGCTTTAATCTTACCAAGATATGTGAGTAATCTCTTCTCTCTTGCCACTTTCAGAATTCCATCTTTGACTTTAGATAGTTTGATTATAATGTGTCTTGGTGTGGACCTCTTTGAGTTTATCATACTCAGGATTCATTGAACTCCTTGGATGTGTAGGTTCATGTACATATTGGTCATTATGTTTTCAAATGTTCTTCCTATTCCTTTCTCTCTTTTTCTGGCACTCTCATTGCACACATACTGGTACTTTGATAGCGTCCTGCAGATTTCATGTGGTCTGACGATTGTTCTTTATTTTTCCTTTCTTCCTCTTAGGCTATGCAATTTCAGTTAATGTATCTTCAAGTTTGCTGATTATTTTTCTGCCTGATCACACCTTCTAGTGAATTTTTCATTCTAACTCCTTACTTAAATTCTATTGGGTTCCTTCTGTTGAAATCAGTGTGTGTCCTTCAACTTTGATTTTTTTTTTTTTCAGAATTGTCTTAGCTATTATAAGTTCTTTGTCTTACCATATAATTTTTATAATAAGCTTGACATTTCCTTTGAAGAAATCCTACTGTGATCTTGATTGGTTTTGTATCGAATCTGTAGATCCATTTTGGAAGAATTGACATTTTAACAACTTCGACTCTTCTAAGCCATGAACATGGTGTATCTATTTTAGGTCTTCTTTGATATATTTCATCAGTGTTTAATAGTTATCACGTACAGATACTGGAGATATTTGATCAGATTTATCCCTAAATATTTCATGCCTTTTGGTGATACTATAAGTAGTACTATTTTAAAATTTTGATTTCTGTTAAGTAGATAATAGAAAAATGCAGTTGATTTTTGTGTATTGATTTTGTGTCCTCCAACCTGGTTATAAAGACAATCTATATGGACTGAATTGATTTCCTCTTTTCTAGTCCATATGTATTTTTTTCTTCTTTTGTGCTAAGCAGACAGCAGAGATGTACAACTGAACACAGCAAGATTAGGCGAGTGTCCTCACATGAAACCCCAGCTCCATTTCCCCATTTTTCCTTCTCAGAAATCTGGCAAGTTTGGCTTATACTCTTCCAAGCAAGAGTTTGGATTCTTTTCTGGACTAACTGAAGGGCTCTAGGGAACAGACACACATTTGAGGAGGCGAGGGTCAACCACTGACCGAGTAGCTGACCGCTGATCGACACACAGTGAAACGTACTAGTCAACCAGCCCTGTCCATCCACACTGAGCTCCCAACCACCTTTTTTGCATTTTTATTTTTTATCTTATTTTTAAAAATTTTTTAATGTTTATTTATTTTTGAGAGAGAGAGCACAAGTTGGGGAGGGACAGAGAGAGAGGAAGACACAGAATCTGAAACAGTCTCTGGGCTCCAAGCTGTCAGCACAGAGCCCAGCGTGGGGCTCGAACTCACGAACCGGGAGATCATGACCTGAGCCTAAGTCAGAGGCTTAACCTACTGAGCCGCCCAGGTGCCCCTTGTTTGCATTGTTAAATTTAACATATGAACAGACAGACCATCAAGGATTAAAGTTAATCTCCAACATTGAAACACAGACCAAAACAAATTAGTGGAAACAGAAATTAGAGGTAACAGAGGTAATGCTCAGAGCAGAATATGTCCGATACACCAAAATTTATATCCTCATGGAAATGAGAAGATACTGTATCACTGAAACAAGAAGAGGATAGTATAAAAAAAAAAACAAAAAACAAAAACAAGACAAAAGGGATCTCTTATAAATTAAAGAGAAAACAGTAAATAAGCTTCATCAGAAGGTTTGTCAGGTAGAGTTGAGGAATTCCCACAGAAAGTAAAACAAACAAAATATACAGGGATGGAAATAGAGGAACAATCCTGTGTCTAGGAAGTCCCAGTGTATTAATAAAAGTTGTTTTATGAAGCAACAAGGTACAAAACAGAAGTTTTACAAAACCTTAGCAACCCTGGAAACGTATGAGAACTGGAAGGCATGTGTTTCACATCCACAAGTCCACTGAGTGCCTAACACAGTGAAGAAGATGTGTCGTCATGACACTTCAGAACATCAGGGAAAAGGGAAGGTCCTAAGTCTTCCCGGAAGAACGGACAGATTATATCCATAGGATCAGGAACTTTAGAACGTACAAAAATTTCAACTTAGGCACTAATACAAGCTAGAAGACAAGGGAGCAATGCTGTGAAAATTATTCCAGAAAATTTCCAACCTGTAATTCTACACTAATTCAAACTATCGATCAAGATAGGACTAGAACAAAGCTAACCCCAGACATGCTAGGTGTCAAAGATTTATATCCATGTACCTTTTATCTGGAATCCTCACCCAGCAAGTGAGGAATCCATTCAGTTTGAGAAGAGTATGTATTCTGTTGGGTGGAGTCATCCATTGATTCATCCATAGATGGGAATTACATCCTGTTGATTGATGGTGTTGCTGCACTTGATCTCAGCCAAAAGGCCGAGAAGCGATGATTGATGGTGTTGTTGAGTTCAGCTGTGTCCTTACTGATCTTCCATCTGCTGTGTGTGTCCATTTCTGTCACAGAGTTGTTGAGGTCGCCAAGTCTAATGGCGGATTCATTTATTTCTCCTCGTAGTTCTGCCAATTTCTGCCTCACATATTTTGATGCTCTGCTGTTAGGCGCATACACATTAAGGATCGTTGTGTCTTCTCGGAGGCTTGGCCTTTTATCATTATGCAGTGCTCCTCCTATCCCTGATAATCTCTCTCACTTTGAAGTGTGCTTGGTCTGAAATTAATATAACTTCTCCTACTTTCTATTTTTAATGTTTATTATTTTGAGAGAGAGTGTGCCAGCAGGGCAAGGGCAGAGAGTGAGGAAGAGACCGAGAATCCCGAGCAGACTCTGCACTGTCAGCATGGAGCCCTATGCTGAGCTCGAACTCAAAAACGGTGAGATCGTGACCTGAGCTGAAATTGAGAGTCAGATGCCTAGCCGACTGAGCCCCCCAGGTGCCCCTATCCCACCTTCTTTTGATTAGTGTTAGCATGGGATATCTTTCTGCATCCCTTTACTTTTTTTTCCCTCCAGCTTTATTGAGATCTAATTGCGTATAACATTGCCTAAGTTGAAGGTGTACAGCATAATTATTCGCTGCATGTAAGTGAGATTAATGAATACTTCCTTTGCCTCACGTAATTACCATTTTGTTGTTCTGGCGAGAATATTAAAGTTTTACTCTCATAGCAACCGTCCCTTTACATTTAATTTATACGTGTCTTTATATTTAAAGTTTATTCTAGACAGCACGTAGTTGGGTCTTGTTTTTTGATTCACTATGATAATCTCTGTCACATAATTTGTACGTTTAGACCATTAACATTTAGAGTGATTATTGGTACAGTTGTATTCACATCTACCATTATTTGTTACTGTTTTCTATTCATTGCCTTGGCGTTTTTGTCTTCTATTCCTTTTCTGCCGTTTGGGATTTTAATAGAGCATGTTATATGGTTCCTTTTTCTCTTCTTTCTTAGCATATCAATATCACTTTTTTGTGTGT
Source organism: Panthera uncia (assembly GCF_023721935.1). Classification (NCBI taxonomy): domain Eukaryota; kingdom Metazoa; phylum Chordata; class Mammalia; order Carnivora; family Felidae; genus Panthera; species Panthera uncia. The sequence goes on from NC_064813.1 coordinate 1,006,516, forward strand.
GTGTGTGTGTGTGTGTGTGTGGTTGCCCTAGAGTTTGCAATACATATTTATGATGACTCCATGTCTGCGTTTAAATAATATGATCCCGCTCTGGCACTTACAAATGGCCACTTTTGCCTTCCCCTGTTGGGAGATTTTTCTTCAGTCTTCACTAGGAAAACCTGAGAGAACTCCGGGATGTAAGATTCACACTAGTGTGGCTGCTCGAGTTTTCTATTCAGCCTTGTCCCACTGAGCCTCCGACTTGGTGTCACTGTTGAGGGTTTCCTGCCCCAGTGGAGATTTCTGCCCCGACAAGTCATGATTGCGACAGCCTGTCTCTCTCCCGTGTATTTGAAGCAGTGACCTCACTCCTCTGATAGATGTAAGAAATGTTGATTTTTCAGTTTATTTGGCTTTTTATTTGTTAGGACCTAGGGGTAATTTGCTAGCTCCTTACGAGCCAGACTGGAAACTTTCACAGTTCAGTTTATCCTTTTAACTTTTTTTAAGGTTATTTATTTATTTTGTAAGAGACAGAGCATGAGTGCTCAAGCAGGAGAGGGAGAGAGAGAGAGAGAGGGAGAGAGAGAGAGAGAGAGAGAGAGAGAGAGAGAGAATCCCAAGCAGGCTGATGGTGTGGAGCCCAACACAGGGCTCGAACTAACTGTGTTATCATGACCTGAGCGAAATCAAGGGTCAGACGCTTAATCAATTAAGCCACCCAGGGGCCCCTCAATTTGTACTTTTAAAAGCATAACCCATATTTTATTTAAAAAAGTTTTTTTAAGTTTATTTCGAGTGAGAGAGAGAGCAGGAGCAGGGGAGGGACAGAGAGAGAGGTTGAGAGAGAGAATCCCAAGCAGGCTTGGCACTGTCCGTGCAGAACCCGATGTGAGGCTTGGACCCATGAACCCTGAAGTCATGACCTGAGATCGACTGAGCCACCCAGGTGCCCCAAGCTATATTTTAAACCCAAAGTCTTGATCTCTCTGTTTCTCTCTCTCTCTCTCTTTCTCTCTCTATGTTGCACACATACACACTGTTTTTGAATCCTGATCAACATTATTCTCTCAAATTTTGCCATTGCAACCATGTTTTGAATTTTCAAGTAGAATGAGGCAGAGACTGTCTTGATTAGAACTTGCAACTCTCTCTTGATTCTGGTCCCAGATTTTTTTTTTTTTTTTTTACTCAGAATTAAACAGCACATAAAGAATGTGGGATAGCCTGTTGTTTTCTGCTCCAACTTGAGAGGAACGTGAGATTAGGTTTACGTTTTTAAATTTTTTTTTCAACGTTTTTTATTTATTTTTGGGACAGAGAGAGACAGAGCATGAACGGGGGAGGGGCAGAGAGAGAGGGAGACACAGAATCGGAAACAGGCTCCAGGCTCCGAGCCATCAGCCCAGAGCCTGACACGGGGCTCGAACTCACGGACCGTGAGATCGTGACCTGGCTGAAGTCGGACGCTTAACCGACTGCGCCACCCAGGCGCCCCTAGGTTTACGTTTTTAATAAAATCTGGAATAATTTTAATGAAATTTCTCCTTAGAGTCCGTATAGGTCATTCATTTAGCAAACATTTATTAAATGCCAGCTATTCACAGGATGGAAGCTACGGCGGTGTACAAAAACTAATAACATCTGTTACTTTCAGTGTAATCTAGGGCATGGCTGGCTGGGCATGTGGAGCAGTTGATGTGATGAACGCTCTGACAGTGGTGTGTGCAAGGTGTGGGGGAGTATAGTCCTAGCTGGTCTGTCATCTGTTCCCTGTCTGGCATTAACCTACGAACCATTGGTGATCTTGTGGATTTATGCCCCGTCCAGGAAATCCTGTTGGTTTGCGGTCACATGGGTCCCCTTATTCATCCTCTCCTACGTGGTTTCCTTGCAGACAAACCTGACCCCTTCCATACCTATAGTGCACCACACAGAAGGATGTTTTTATTTATTTATTTATTTATTTATTTATTTATTTTTTATTAAAAAAAATTTTTTTTGATGTTTTTTTATTTTTGAGAGAGACAGAACGTGAGTGGGTTGGGGCAGAGAGAGAGGGAGGCACAGAATCTGAAGCGGGCTGCAGGCTCCGAGCTGTCAGCACAGAGCCCGACTCAGGATTCGAACCCACAGACCGTGAGATCATGACCTGAGCGGAAGTCGGACGCTCAACCTACGGAGCCACCCAGGCACCCGTAGAAGGATGTTTTTAGAATGTAAATCAGACCAAGGTACTTTTATACTTAAAACTGTCCTGTGGTTTATCATCATATGAGAATAAAGGTGAAACTTGTGTGTGTGTGTGTGTGGGGGGGGGGTGGTCCACAAGGCCTGTGTGACCTTTCCATGCCACCTCTGATGGCAGGTCAAAATTCTACCCCCTTGTTCATTGTAGTACGGCCACATGGTCCTTTTTTCCTGTTCCTTAAAGACGTCAAGTTTCTATGAGCAATGGGGCCTTTGCAATCCTGATTCCCATCTTCAGAAGCGTGTTTCAGAAACACGCTTTTGTTCAGAGTTCAAATTAGATGTTAGCTGGTCAGCCTGGCTTTGTTCAGTCTGCAACGTTTCACCTCCCTGCCTTCTTCCAGTTACTTACAACTGCCTGTCAGTAATAGATTTTTGTTGTTGCCCTCGGTCTCCCCCATTGTAATGGAAGCTACCGGAACGTAAGGACCTTCCCCGTCATTCTTCATGTATCCGTAGGGCCCAGGAGCTGGCACATATTAGCTGGCACCAGAAAATACTGGTGGGGGGATACCTGGCTGGGAGTTGCTTGGGCTTGTGACTCTTGATCCCAAGATCGTGAGTTTAAGCCCCAGGTTGCGTGTGCAGCCTACTTAAAAATGAAATAAAAATAAAGTATTGGTTGAACAGATGTGTGAGTTTGATGGACTTTGCCTTTGAAATAAATGGCCTTTTCCCTGTGACTCCCGGCCTGCCTGGCTGGTTTTTGTGCCTGGGGTCAGAGCAGGTCTCGCAGTGGGGGCGGGTGCGTGAATACTTGCTTAAGTGAACAAGACAACACACTGCGTCTTCAAAAATCCTAACGTCTGCAGCGGAGCGAGTGGGCGCTGCAACAGCTGAGGCAGGGAACGGTGAGGCCCGCTGACAACGCGGCATCAGGAGGGTGAATCTCCAGCAGGGTTGTCGCTGTAGGACTTGCGCTTTGCGAGGAGAACCCCTTCCCGTGGCCAAGTCGGGTGCCCGGGGGACGCAAGCGTTCTGTGAATGCTCGCTGATTACTTCTGGTCACCGTTTCCGGACCGGTCAGGATGAAGGTGGAACCCCGCCCTCGCCTCGCGTCCACGTCGGGGCTCGCGAACTACACTTCCCAGCCTGCGTCGGGACGGCGGCGGCGGACTACAAGTCCCGGCATGCTGCGGCGCCGGGACTACGCGCCCCAGCGGCCCCGGCGAGGGCCTATCAGGGGCGGCCGGGCGCGCCGGGCGCCGGGGCCGGTTTGACGGAAGGAGCGGCGGCGGAGGAGGATGGAGGCGGTGGTGTTCGTCTTCTCTCTCCTCGACTGTTGCGCGCTCATCTTCCTCTCGGTGTACTTCGTATCCTTGGCTGAGGCGGGCGCCGGCCGGCCGGGCCCGGCGCCCGAGGGACGGGGCTGAGGCGGGGCCGGGCAGGTGCGCGGGAGTGGGGGGGCCCGGGCCCCGAGCGCGGAGCCGGGAGGGGGGCCGGCGCCGCGGCGGCGCCCGCCCCGCCCCCCCCCCCCGCCCCCCCCCCCCCCCCCCCCCCGCCGTCCCCCTCGCCGCTGCCGCTGAGCCCTTCCCCTCTCCACCCACCCTTGCCGGGGGCGCGCGGGCCGGCGGGCGTCCCCTCGGGTCGCCGCGGAGCCCTGCGGGGGCCGTGGCGGCAAGCGGGCGTCGTGCGGACCGGGCTTGCGGGGCCCCTGCGGCGGCCGCCTTGGCGTCGGTGCCCGGCCGCGCCCGCACTTTGTGGTCGTGTGCTGTCGTCACGCGGTTTTCGGGGCCCCTGCGTGGATGCGGGATCCGCACCCGCCCGCAGGGAGCGTCCAGCCCCGGGCCAGTCAGAGGTCCTTAAACAGCGGGGAAGAATCCGTGCCAGGCTGCCCCTTGTCCTTCCTCGGGGATCACGGGGGCTGCTTCCTTTGTCATGTTTTCCTTTTGCTTTTTGTTTTAATGTTTACTTCTTGAGAGAGCGAGCGGGGGGAGGGGCAGACAGGGAGAGAGGGGACCCCAAGCAGGCTCCTTGCTGTCAGCGCAGAGCCCTACGGGGCCTCCACCCCACACAACCCGTGAGATCGTGGCCTGAGCCACCATCGAGAGTCGGAAGCCCCCTCGGGTTGCTTTCTGAGCGAATCAAACTTTCTTTTCTCCAGAGCACCCTGGCTTGGGGATAGGCGTGGCGTGGGTTTATCGGTGTGACCTCGAACTTTGTTAGGGACAGGCAGCCTGATCTGCAGGGAATGGACACAGTTTGCAGTGAGGACCCCAGTGCTCAGCCAGAGGCTCGCTGTGCGCAGTGTTGCACCTGCCTCTGTTCTGGGTGAAATGGGAAGTGTTTACTTCCCAGGAAGGGGCGCGCGCGCACGTGTGTGTGTGTGTGTGTGTGTGTGTGTGTGTGTGTGTAGTGAGAACACGCGTTCGGCACCCAGCACAGTGCCCGCCCCGTGGCCCCTGGGCTCTGCCCCACCCCAGCCCAGTTCAGCTGCAGTTTTTTCTTTAACAGATGAATTCTAACGAGAACTTCAGGTTGTTTTGTTTTTTGCTTTAAAGATTTTTATTTTTTATTAAAAAAAATGTTTTTTTAATGTTTATTGAGACAGCATAAGTGGTGCGGAGGGGGGTGGGCAGGGAGAGGGAGACACAATCCAAAGCAGGCTCCAGTCTCAAGCTGTCAGCACAGAGCCTGACACGAGGCTCGAACACACAAACTGAGCCGGAGTCAGGTGCTTAACGGACTGAGCCACCCCAGCAGCCCTCAAGATTTTATTTTTAAGTAATCTCTACACCCAACAGGGGGCTCAAATTCATGACCCCCGGATCGAGAGTCGCAGGCTCCACCGACTGAGCCAGCCAGGCACCCAAGAACCTTCAGTTTTATTAGGCTTGGTGAAGTGACTGAAAAAGCAGAATTACTGGCCTAAATTTTGGTGACCTATGTCCCTCTTGTGACATAAAGAACTGGGACTTAACAGAGAAATAAAACCTGGGTTTCTGGTTTTGATGTTTGGAAAGTTAGGCTCGATTTAAAATAGCCTTGGCTTATAGCAAATTGTGTACAAAGGGAAGTGTTAGGTAGACATTAAGGTGCGTGTGGGGTGTGTTTCGCTGGGATTCAGCACGTTACTGTCATTTTGGATAGTTGCCTGAGCTTCCTTCTGGAGGTAGAAGCGGTCAGGGTAGAAGTGCTGTAGGGATGGGAGTTTTCCTGGACTTCGAACCCCGAAGAAAGCCTGTGCCGAAGGGGAGGGGTGGGTGTTCAGAACCAGACAAGAGCAAAGGTGCAGAGACAGGCATGTTTATGGCATTCCTGGGTGATGGGGTCAAGGCATAGAGCATCTGGAGCACACGGTTGATTTTGGCCGGAGAAGGTCAAGGTTGGAAAGGCTGGATTAGATCAGACTTTGAAAGGTTTGCCTGTGAAGGTGGGGACAACTTGAGCTTTCACTTCTATCCTCGAGGCAGTAGGGAGCCATGGAATGTTCTTGACATTAACAAATGGTGTGTTAGGAAGATGAGTCTGTAGAGTGGGTTGGAAAGAGGAAAGACTGGAAGGTAAGAAACCATTGGGGAATGGGCCTGTGTGGGTTTGAAATAGGGTTCGAACCGTGGGCCGGCGGAAGGCAGGATTCTTGGGCAGAGCAGGCCGGTGAAGGCTGCTTGTGGGGTGTGAACACGAAGGCAGCGATGACCCCCCTGGGGTTTGAGCCTGGACAGGTGATGCTTGTGTCGGCGACAGAAATGAAACCCGCGTGGACGTGGAACAATTTGTGGAGACGGTGACGAGTTTGACTTTCATTGTGTTGAGGTGATAGGGGAATATCTGTACAGAAATGTTTAGAATTTGGGTGAGAACACCTACTTTCACTTGTGCTATTGGACATTTCCAAACATTACAGTAGAGAGTGTCGTGTAATAAACCCCGTGTTTCTGTCGCCTGCCGACAGTGATCTTCAGCATTTTGCTGTTTCCTTTCTGCTTTGTCCCAGCTATTGGGGGGCAGGGGGTGGGGGGTGGAGAATTTATTTGACAGTAGTTTTCAGGCCTTGTATCATTCAGTTGAGGCCGTTTCCTTCTGTGTCTGTCCTCACATTTTTGTGAGTTTATATTCTATGCTAAAACTCGTTTTTTGCTTAATTCTACTAGAATGTGTGCTTACTGTGCAAAGTTTGGGAAAGAGAGAAAAATACTAGGAAAACAAATCCTCTATGAGGAGCCATAACCACTGCTCACCTGTGACCCCACTGTATCGATAGTGGGGTCTATTCAGGTTTTTCACATTTAAGTTGTTTTTATAGGTCTTATTTTCCGATTCTTATGGTCATTTTCACTTTTGAGGAAGTCAGATTGGATGTTCTGGTATGGGTCACTTGAGAATTGAGCATACTAAGATTCTTTTGTGAAAATAATTTGTTGAAGGAACATAAATGAGAAAATTGAGTTGTCTAATGAGTGAACTTTAAGGAAATAACTAAAATTTTTTCAAGGCAAATCTAATTCTGCACTACAGTTGGGTTTTTTTTCCGAAACTTGAAAACATTTAGCTATAACAAAGAAAAAAGTCTTGTAGGGGCACCAGGGTGGCTCAGGTCATGATCTCACGGTTCACGAGTTCGAGCCCCACATCGGGCTCTGTGCTGACAGCTCGGAGCCTGGAGCCTGCTAAGGAGTCTGTGTCTCCCTCTCTGTCTCTGTCCCTCCCCTGCCTATGCTCTCACGTGCACGCTCTCTCTCAAAAACAATAAATAAAAAGTTAAAAAAAAAAAAAGTCTTGTAATTCCTTATCTCGATCCTCAGATAATTACATTGTCCGATTTAGAATGTGATTACATTAATGCTAGATCATGTTGCTCCAAATTAAACAAGGTAAGACATTTCCTTACTCGTTTTTTGGGTTTGAGGTTATTATAGATAACCAACATATATGTATATTTGGTTTTGAAGTGTATGTTGTTTCCTACTCGTTGGAATGTTTGTAGAGCTACTGTGTTTCTGCAGTATTTTAGATCGTGAAACTGTACTGGGAGACCCCACTTGAAATTTGTTGCTTTACTCGGCTTCTACCTTGTCCCTGTGTCCGTAGGTACTTTGGGACGAAAAGGCTTGTTATGAAGATAATCGTTTTTGTCTTCTGTGTCGAAACCCATCCTCCCTGCTCGTGACTAAAAAGCCCAGTCTGTTTTGTTGCATAAAAGATGACCTTCTTTTCGTGGTTTGCTGAGAAATGGAATAAATTAGTTGATTTGTCTCGAGACCATTTTACCTTTAGTGCATGGTCAGAACTCTGTGTTGGCAAGGATGCTCTGAACCGCAGGGTTCCTCTGGATGTAGGGAAACCAGTTAGTCCTGATTCATTTTACCAGCTGAGCAGACAGAAGACTTTCTGGATAAAAGTTCACGCCACAGCTCACTAAATCCTGCGAGGTGCTCTCGGCTTCACCCGGAAGTCACTCCCGTGTGTTTTTTCTCTTCTGCATCTGCTTCTATTTCTCTGGTCCATGGGGGAGAAACGTGACATTCGGACAATTAAAATTTCTGGCAAACTATATTCCTCCTCTTCTTTTTTTCTTTATTTTGAATTTTCCAGAATGTGGTTTCATACAGTGATAGACCTAGTCTTCGAAATAAAAGATTTTGTGTGTATTTATCTGCCAAACTGCAAGACTTTTTAAAAAAATCGAGGCGTAATCAGCATTATATTACTTTCAGCCTTCTCATCTTTAGGAGATGGTTATTTTACCAGCTGGGTTGTATTTTTTTTTTAAATGATTATTTATTTTGAGGGAAAGAGCCTGTGCATGTGCACATGGGGGAGGGGCAGGGAGAGAGAGAATCCCAGGCAGGTCCATGCTCAGCACAGAGCCCGACACGGGGGTCCATCTCACAAGCTGTGAGATCGTGACCTGAGCCGAAATCAAGAGTCTGGCGCCCAACGGACTGAGCCACCCGGGCGCCCCTCCCCTCTTTTTCTCTCTTCTCTTTCACCAACTTTCACGCACTGGATAATTCATCTGCTGGATTCTCTGCCCGTTCTTTTTTAAAATTTTTGTCCCTTTGGGTTTTTTTCTGCCTTTTGGTCTTAAGATTCCTTCTGCTTCATCTTCTGATTTCCTACAGACACGCCATTTACGGCAAGGTTTGCATTTCTGAGACCTTGTTCCCTTGCTCAGGTGTGAGTGTCCTGGCTCTCTGAGAATCTCGATTAGAATAATTTTGAAATTGCCTTCTGCTTCCTACATTATATCTGCTTCCTCCAAGCTCCTTTCCCTTTGTTTTCCCCTCGGGGGGCCTTCCTCAATTTCTGGTACACGGCCGTCTATCCGTGCTTAGGGCAAGGCACGCACTCACGGAGGCGCCAGGCCGTGGGCCAGGCTGTGGGCCGACGCGTAGACAGGCCGCCTCACCGCGGGGTCATCGGCGTCCCCCTGGACTCTTGCTGGGGCACCCGAAAGGGCAGCTGTTCGCACGTGTTCTGTCGCGTGCTGTTCAGTTACTCCACGGGAGGACTTTCAGAGAGCAAGTTAGGGGGAGGACACCTCGCTGAGGAGGGACGACCACGAAAACACAGGGCTTGGCTGAAAGGAAGGAAAGCGAGCAGAGGAAAGCGAAGTGTCGCTTCCTAAGACTCTTGCCTCTCGTTTGTGGCTGTAAAACAAAGTGACTGCCGCCCAAGGTAAGAAATCCAGTTTGGAAGCTACGCTGGGGGCCGGGGGCCGAGGGTGCGGCCGGTGGTAGCAGTAAAAGCGTTTCCAGCTCTGCGGGGCCACGCCTGGTCTCCTTCCGGGCAGCGGCGTCCTGAGGTGCGAGGTGCAGGTGCGGGCATCCTCAGCCACGGTTTGCAGATGCGAAAACCGTGGCTCCGAGAGGGAGAGCGACCTTTCCTGAGCCTGTGGTGCCAATCAGTAGGGGAGAGCAGGGATCCAGCTCCAGGTTTGTTTGACTTCTGCAGCTTACCCTTGTAAGCGTTGTGCTCAATTGGTTACACTTCAGAAACTCCTTTTTGCGTCTTTAAAAGTTTGTTGATTGCCAATTAGGTTTAAGGCCTAGCAAATCCCTTCTTTGTTTCCAAAAATAAAGTATCTAAAATGGAAATGCGAGAGACCTGGGCCCAGTGTGTTTGGACTTAGACTATTTTATTCTGCCAACTAAGTAGCTTTGTGACCTTGGGCAAATTACTTAACCTCTCTGAGTTTTGCCTTTCTGCTTTCTGCAAGAGGCAGTTTGTGTCTGCCTGTTACTGTTAACTTCCACGGAAAGGAAAGTCTCTATTCGCAGGGGAGGAGGATTACTGGTGGAAGGAGGGCCTGCTGCCACAGCTGTTGGCGCATGAGCAGTAGAGTACCCCGCGGTTGGCAGCACGCGTAGGTAAGGGCCCGGGTGCCGTGGGGCCAGCAGGCTGGGATTCCCGGATCCGGGTCCGTTGTCATATTTGGTCAGCTCCTCGCTGTTACTGTGAGCTGTTAAAGTACGTGTGTGTGTGTGTGTGTGTGTGTGTGTGAGAGAGAGAGAGAGAGAGAGAGCGAGCGAGCGAGAGAGAGAAAGGATTTCCCTCATGGTTCGGGAGATTGGAGAATGTTTAAGATTGATATTCTGATTTGCAAGGCAGTGTATATTTGGATATAAACCACCCCGGTTAGAGCGAGGGGCTTTGGCACAGACCTGGGAATAGCAGGTAAACGATGCTCCGTTTCTTCCCCAGTTGTCATTCATACCCGCTTAGTGAATGAATCTGAACCTTTGCTGAGGATAAAACTTAATTGCAATTTAAGTGCATTATGTTTAAGCTGTGTGTGACGTGTTTGCACGGCGTGAGCATTGGCAGCATATGCACATCTGGGTCATCCGAGTGTAAAAATAAATCTTGGAACACTAGCTTGTAAACGCTGCGTATCCACTGACTTAGCTTCAGATAACACGGACGTCCGGGAAGAACACAGCAGGGCGATGTAACGCCGTGTTCTTCCCTTCCAGTGGGTCATTCCTGAACTGATCGGCCACACCGTCGTCACCGTGTTAATGCTCATCTCATTGCACTGGTTCATCTTCCTTCTCAACCTGCCCGTTGCCACTTGGAATATATATCGGTGAGTATAGTTTAGTTTGTTTACTGATGCTTCGTGTCCTGGCATTTAAAGGAAAATTTAAAAAAATGTTTTAATGCTTTTTTTCTGCAATAAAATACGTGCCAGTCACGAAATAACTGACAGCCGAATGCCACGTGGAGTCAGCATAAATTCCTGTTTACTTTGGCAATAGCAGTTTGCATCGTCCAGCCTTAGAGTCAGAACACGAATTTACACGCATAAATTTTAACAATTTGTAATGTTCGGTTGCGATGTCTAAGGACATGTGTGTTTTCCATAAGAGTGGTCACTAGTCTAAGAATATAAGATTCTTGTTACTTATATTGTAGGTTTTAATTAGAATATACTGGGAATGCTTCAGAGAGAATTTCACTTTAGTTTTTAATTTATCTTTGTACTCTAATTTTGTTTTAAGTTTATTTGAGAGAGAGAGAGGGAGGGAGAGAGAGAGGGAGAGAGAGAGAAAATACCAAGCAGGCTCCACTCTGTCAGTGCAGAGCCCCACATGGGGCTCGATCTCACCAACTGTGAGATCAGGACCTGAGCTGAAATCAAGAGTCAGACGCGCTCAGCTGAGCTGCTCAGGCGCCCCGAGGATTTCACTTTAAAGCCTGCAGAGTAGATCACGTCAGAACTGTACCTTAACGCATTTGGGAAGTGTTTCAGGCCCCGCTCAGCGGACACACACTGGATGTGCTGTTACTGCAGTGGGGCAGTTATACGGGACGCATTTTCTTGTGAAGGTCTGTGGGGGGATGGGATTGCTTTCATTGTGCCTTGCTGCTCTGCTAAATTTTTAGGTTTTGGTTTTATTTTTATCTAGTTTTTTGAGGTGTAATCATTCATCATATTTTTACATGTGAGTTTTTATTTTTATTTTTTAAAGTTGATTAATTTTTTAAAAGTTTATTTATTTTTAGTAATCTCCATAACCCAATGTGAGGCTCGAACTCAGGACCTCGAGATCATGAGTCACGTGCTTTTCTGATAGAGGCAGCCAGGAGTCCCATAAATGTGATTTTAAAGTGCAGTTAGAGAGGTGCTTGGGTGGCTCAGTGGGTTGGGCGTCTGACTTCAGCTCAGGTCATGATCTCGAGGTTTATGGGTTCGAGCCCCACACTGGGCTCTGTCCTGACAGCTTGGAGCCTGGAGCCTGCTTTGGATTCTGTGTCTCCTGTCTCTCTCTGCTCTTCTCCTGCTCACATTCTGTCTCTCTCTCTCTCTTTCTCTCAAAAATAAACATTAAAAACAGTAAATAAATAAATATGAAAAATTGTAGTTAGAATCAGAAGGATGGGGATGCGCTCAGAAGCGCATGTGACTCTTAAGGTCCTTAGTTCGAGTCCTGTGTTGGGTATAGAGATTACTTAAATAAATAAGACCTAAAAAAAGAAGAAGGATAAAAAAAAGAATAAGGGAGGGTGGGAGGAGGTGATAGCACACAGAAGGCTGTGAGGAGGAGGAAGTGAGCAGATTTGGGGGATGAATTTAAAAAAGATCGTGAGACTACGACCTGAGCCACGGAAGGGATTTTAAATCTCTGGACCCCTTTTCCAGAGGGAAACCGTTACTTTTTAAGTTTCTCAGTGTCCTTGCATGGTCATCCCGGAGACCAGCACCCTGACCTGAGCTCAGCCAGAGCACGGGCCCCTGCCCCAGTTGGCAAGGTGTCGTCCCACGCAGACTTTGAGCATGGCTCAGTATCCCTGTGATCAGGAACGGGAATTTGGGAGGGAGAGCGGGAATCCTGAGACTGTATCTCAGTGACTCCCCGAGCCCGCACCGCCATTCGTCTGTGACAGCAGAGTGTGCCAGAGGAAGGGAGGCTAGCTCCATGCGGCTTCTTCGTGTGTGGTACCAAGTATGATGGATGGTTCTAGCGGGTTTACTGGGGGGGACAGAAAAGTTCTATAGATTCTGTTTCCCGCCATCACAAAGATCACGTGGGTTTATTGCCCTGATAATTTATTCCCCCAGTGACAGATTGGCTGGCTGTTCCCAGATTTACCTGCTACTTAAAAAGGTTTAAAAAAAAGGTCAACAGACGGACCCTTTCCTCTTTTCAGACATCTGCACTTCCTGCTTTTGGGGGCGCGGACCTGTGTGAGACGGGCTCTGCCCGCAGGCCAAGAGGCAAACGCTGAGTGACAAAATAGGCAGCTGGCTTCAGTACGAGGCTGGCTGGGCCACCCGACAGGTGGCGGGGAGGCCTCGCGCTGGGACCTTCCCAGGAGGGGTGTCTGCGCAGAGCCTACACGGGGAAGGGGAAGGTCTGACAGACGGGAGGGGGAAGGACTTCTCCAGGGTGTGCGGACAAGGGAGCGCTGGGGGGCTGGGGGCAGACGCACCAGGCGTGAGGGCCGGCAGGCTGCAGGCGCCGACGAGGGAGCCGGAACAGCTGCTGATGCGGTCAGGACACGCCACCCAGAATCGCGCGCACCGGCCCACGGAGCCCGTGTGTCGGCATGCGCCCTGGTGGCAGGACGTTCACCCACTGCGGGTTCTCTGTTCAGGATCTTTCTAGTATGTTCATACGTGTAAGCAGCCGGCACCAGTCTGTTCTAGAACATGCTCCTCACCCCAGAAGGAAGCCCTATACCCATTAGCAGTCTCTCCTCCCCTCCGCTACCCTTCCCCTCCCCCTCCCCTCTTCTCCTCTCCCCTCCACTTTCCTCCCCCTTGCCTCTCCTTTCCCTTCCCTCCTCTCCCCTCCCCTCCCCTGGCCCCGAGCAATCAGTTTACCTTCTGTCTCTCAGAAGATAACCTATTCTGTGCAGACCTGTCAGACAGGAGAGATCAATATGTGCTCTTTTGTGACTGGTTTTGTCACTCGGCACGTTTTCCAGGCTCATCCGTGTGGCGGGTACCGTGTTCATTCCCTTTAGTTGCCGAATCCCGTTCCACCGTGTGGACGGCCTGCATTTTGTTTATGCAGCGGATGGGCATTTCCGTTGTTTGTACTTTCCGGCCGTTACGAACAATTGCCCTGTGAACATTCACGTGCGTGTTTTTGTGCGGACACACGTTTTCTTTTCCTAGGAGTGGATTTGCTGGCTCATGTGGTAACTTTACACTGAACTTTTTGAGGAGCCGCCTGGGCTTCGAAAGCAGCCGCACCATTTTGTGTTCCCATCAGCTTTGTGTGTGGGTTCCCGTTTCTCCACATCCTCGCCAACACCTCTTGTTGTGTGTCTGTCTTTTTTTTAATTTAAGTAGCGTCTCCCCCCGCGGTCGTGACCAGCGGATCATGAACCGCACGCCCTTCCGACTGAGCCCACCCGGCGCCCCTGTGACCTTTCGTTTGAGCCATCCCATTGGGCGTCGTGTTTCGCTGTGGTTCTGACCCCATTTCTCTGGGGACTAACGACCTGGGTACCTTCGAATGTGCTTCGCAGCCATTTGTGCATCTTGTTCGCTCTGTATGCTTTTGAGCAGCTGAGCTGATGAAGGAAGTGGTTTTTGGGAAGATTTCCTGGGAACATCGGGTGGTAAGGACCGGCTGGTGGGGAAGAGCCAGGAGGCAGGGGTGGGACCGGAGGGCCGGGGCAGGGCTGTGACGCGGGCGTGCAGAGGACACCCCCGTGTGAGCGGGACTCGGAGGGGAGGGCGGACGGAGATGGAGTCTGACCGCCTGTCGGTGACAGATGAGGGCCGGGGCGGTCAGGACCCGCGGGAGAGGGCTCTGAGACTGAGCGGAGTCGCTCGGCTCTCGGTTACTCGGGGGCGGCAGGATTGGGGGGGGGGGGGGGGGGGGTTAAGTTTGTGGAACTCGGGGGCATTTGCATCTCACAGACGTCCATGTGAGAACTGCGCATGGTAGGAAGGGACCGGCCCGTGCGAGGTTAGGGCACGTCCTTGCACATGTAGTCCCGAGAGGTGTCGAAGCGGGTGGACGCTCCCCGAGTGAGCCGGCTCCTCGGCCGTAAAGGGGGTCGTGTGGGGGAGCACCTGGTGCACGTGCAGCGATGGGAAGGAAGCGGGAAAGCCTGAGGGCTTCCCCGGCGTGTTAAACCAGGGTCTTCAGACTTTTTTAAAAAGTTGCGAGTCCCTCCCGAGTCTGGGAACATTGGGTCGAACTGGTCTGGCGTCAGAACGCGGCGCGGGCTCGCTGTGCCCTCCCTTGCTTTGCCTTGTGGCCCTTGCTCCCGTCCCCACGACTGCTGCGCCTCCACCGCTCCGCAGAGGGCATCTCTGACTCGTCGGGGTATGATCGCTTAATAATACCGTGCACTCGGCCTGCGTTTTTAACAGTTCCGTAAAGTTAGACGTTACGTGCCGTGTCTGAACTGTCTACTGTCTGAACCGAAGAGGGGTTTTGTTTTATCGGGGTAGCGCTTACTCTAGATCATTTCCCTTCTGTCTCCTCCAAATTGGGTCTGTAAACCGGCACCATTCACAGACCGTGCGGATGGAGGAGTGTCATCCTCGGGTCAGGAGCCTCCCTCCTTTGTGACATGGGAATAACTGAGACTGCTCCTCCCCGTAAAGGTGTTGTGGGACGAATTGTATTAATTATTTCAGAACTTTCTAGATAAAGAAGTTTCTAAGAACTTGATAAAATTGGTTTGGTTTTGGAGTCCCCTTCGCTGTGTCTGCTGGAAAACGGCCGTAGGTATGACCGATGTAGAAGTTTTCTACAGGTGGGTAAAAGGGTCTCAAGGCATAAAATACCCTTCTCTAGAGTGTTACCAGATTTGTTTAGAGGGCAGAAAATTAACAAGCATTGTATCTTTCAGAGGAAAACCACATGGTGGCCAGTGACATCATCAGACTCAGTCCGTCCGTGTCTGGTCTGAATTGTAGGTTGCTGTGATTGGTCACTTTTATTTTTTTATGTTTTTGAGAGAGAGCGCAAGAGAGAGCGAGCGCGCACGAGCACGGGACAGGCAGGGAGAGAGAGGGAGACACAGAATTCAAAGCAGGTTCCGGGCTCTGAGCTGTCAGCACAGGGCCTGACGTGGGGCTTGAACTCATGAACTGTGAGATCATGGCCTGAGCTGAAGCTTAACTGAGTGAGCCACCCAGGCGCCCCTGTGATTGGTCACTTTTAAAGGCTGGTTGTTGGGGCGCCTGGGTGGCGCAGTCGGTTAAGCGTCCGACTTCAGCCAGGTCACGATCTCGCGGTCCGTGAGTTCGAGCCCCGCGAGGGGCTCTGGGCTGACGGCTCGGAGCCTGGAGCCTGTTTCCGATTCTGTGTCTCCCTCTCTCTCTGCCCCTCCCCCGTTCATGCTCTGTCTCTCTCTGTCCCAAAAATAAATAAAAAACGTTGAAAAAAAAAATTAAAAAAAAAAAAAAATAAAGGCTGGTTGTTGTTGGGTGCTTACTTTGAATGTTTGTGCTGATGATTGGATTTCCTTTTATCGCGTGTGCCTCAGGTTCATTATGGTGCCGAGTGGTAACATGGGAGTGTTCGACCCGACAGAGATCCACAATCGGGGTCAGCTGAAGTCGCACATGAAGGAAGCCATGATCAAGCTTGGTTTCCACTTGCTCTGTTTCTTCATGTATCTTTACAGGTGAGTTCACGGCCCCCTGGCGTTGTCCTGCACGGACGCCTGCTCGCGGTGGGGGGCTGTGGGTTCTGCGGCAACGCTGCGGAGCCTTGGGGGACCCTGTGGAATTCTCCCGGCCTAGACTTCTGTGTCATCGGATCGGCGATCTGCGTGACCTGCCGTAGGTACTCGGGATGTTAGTTGCTCCGTGGCTGCGGAGGCTGTCCCCGGCTCCCAGGGACCGGCCGCCTCGGGTCTCAGGGGGATGTGGTGAGGACGTAGGTGTGCGCCGCCTCGCCACGTGCCGGGCAGCCCGTCCCCGTAAAACCGCGTCTGCCTTCCAGTCGTAGCGGATGGGGAGTGAGGGCTACCAGCAAGGACTGGCCCCCAGACGCGGGAAGCCTCGTGCGGTCCTGTCTGAACCTTAAATTGTGTTTTAGGGAGAAACATGCCACCTTTTCCCTTATCTGTCGCCAGGCCAAGGAGTCGAGCAAAGAAGAGGAAAAAATTGTGTGTATGATTCGATTAAACCTTTAGGAGACTAGAAGTCAGGCTTAACCTTTTTTATGCAGGCTTAACGAGATCATTCCTATTTCTCTTCCCAGGTAAATTTTAATTTTTCACACAGGCATGAGGACTGTTAGAAAGAACTTGTGTTGGCCTAAATTTTCGTCACTCAAAGGGTTCCGATATTTAGAAACTGCATAGAGATGGCAGGTTTTTTCTTTAAGTTTATTTTCAGAGACTGAGGGTGAGCAGGGGAGGGGTAGAGAGAATCCCAAGCAGGGTCCATGCTGCCGGCACAGAGCCCAACGTGGGGCTCGAACCCGTGAACCAGGAGATCATGACATGAGCCAGAATTAAGACTCAGATGCTTAATAGACTGAGCCACCCAGGCGCCCCTTTAATAATTTATTTTTAATGTTTACTTATTTTTGAGAGAGAGAGCGAGCGTGTGAGCAAGGGAGGGGCAGAGAGGGGGGACGGAGGCCGACAGCACAGAGCCCGACGTGGGGCTCGAGCTCATCAACCATGAAATTGTGACCTGAGCCGAAGTCAGACGCTCAACTGACTGAGTCCCCCAGGTGCCCCTTGTCAGGTTTCTAATGCGGGGATTTCACGCAGCTTCTGTCTGGAATCGCCTGCCGCATGGCGGACACTCACATCCGTCCGTGTTTCTTACACAGAATGAAAGGGAGAAATGCCTGTATTCTTCAGATAGTGATGGGGTCGATGCTCTTGGTGTTCTGCTTGGGTGCTGGGCTCGTGCGGTCTGGGGGCGACCGCTTACTGTGTGACCCAGGGCTGCTTCTTAACCTCTCTATGCCTCAGTTTCTTTGTCTGAAAATGGGACGGTATCTAATGCCTGCCTCGTTGGATTGTGATCTGGACTAAATGAGATAATGCATGTAAAGCATGTAGGTTTGTGCTGACTGGCGGTAAACTCTCAGAATCTTTCACGGGGATCAGCCGCTCCCGTGAATCTGTGCTGCACGTGGGCTACACCTGGTTTGGTTAAATTTGGGCAACGAATCACTGCATTAGTAACGTGTAAGGGGGTTTCTGTGAAGTTTGGTCATCTAAGCAGGGAAAGAAAATGATGGTAGTTTCGTTGCTGCTGTTAACTGTGGTGGTTTTAGCAGAGTGTTTACTGAGTGACCGCTGAGTGTCAGACGCTGTCGGGCCGCGTGGGCGGCACCCAGGAACAGCCCGGAATCCTGCGTGGAAGCGAGGGTCCTGCCCGGTGCACTGCCGGGCTGCAGTTTGCATGTGCAGAGAATTAAAGTCTTGTTTGGTTTTCCGTGTTTGCTCCAAACTGTAGCCCAATGTTGGTTTTAGGTTGTACTCCCACCCCCACCCCAGTTATTTATTGTTTTTCTAAGTGAAAAAAATTAAGGCTTTGAGAGGCCCTAATTACACATTTTTTAAAAGTTTATTTAGAGAGAGAGCAAGCACGGGCAGGGGAGGGGAGAGAGGGAGAGAGAGAATCCTAAGCAGGCTCGCACTGTCGGCACAGAGCCCCACTCGGGGCTCGATCTCACGACCGTGACCTCACGACCTGAGCAGAAATCAAGAGTCAGACGCTCGGCTGACTGAGCTCCCCAGGCGCCCCCGGACATTCTTTCTTTTACGTGTAAACGATGGTCTGTTCCTTGCTGAGCCCCAGACAGCAGCGTGGCCGGGCCGGGCTGTGCAGGAACACCGCTGAGGAGACGTCGGTAACACCGATCTCTTCTCCCCGCAGTATGATCTTGGCTCTGATAAACGACTGAGGCTGCGGGCGCCGCGTCCGGAGCCGGCCCACGCCACCGCGCGTCGTCGGGGAGCCAGAGACCACGTGGATCATCCTGAGAACCGTGACCATAGCAGTATATTTTTTCCTCTTTGAACAAAATAAAATATTTTTGCTGTATTTTTACCATATAAAGTATTTAAAAAACACGAATTGAGTTTTTGTAGATTTCTGGTTCTCCACGTCAGCCTGAACCCCGACGTGTGGTTTTCATCGTCTGTATGTCGAGGACTGGCATTTGTACGTAGTGACGGCACGGCCGCCCCAGCCTTGCCCGCTGCAGAAACACAGGGAAGCCTGTGGACAGCAGAAAAGGCAGAGTGCAGAGCGCCGCTGGCCACCCAGGCAGAGGAGGAAAGCGTTGCCCTTTGGCCTCTGTCGAGGCAGCTTCGCTACGTTCAGTATGGTTTAAAGGTTTATGGGACTGTTGGCTGAGTTTTCTCACAAGAACGTTAACAGAAAGTGACATTTCAAAAAATACGTATTTCTTTGCAGAATCTGTGAAACCTTATAAGCCATTTGCCCAGGTACCGTGTAATTCCCGCTTCTAGAAAGGAAAATAAATCAAAAAAGCAAAATATTATCAAGCATTTTCATTTAAAGCCATGGCCTCCAAACTCCGCCTCAAACCCATTCGACCGCACTGGCTCCAGCCGGGTCTTGCTTTCGTGTTCTAGCCGATCCCGCTGCATTTGGTTCTTGGGGTTAATGGGTTTGGGGCAGTGATTTGGTACAAGATGCTCGTCAGGTTAGAGCAGGAACGGCGGGTCGTCGAGGGACCTTGGAGCCCGTCACCGCTCTGCCTGGGGCCCCGCTACCGCGCCGATGACCAATGCGTGATGTGGGAGATCTGGACGAGCCGCCCCTGCGGTTGGTGGGGGCCCCGGGGAGCACTCACCTCTCCGGCTCCGCTGGGTGAAGTGAGCCAGGCCGTTTCTGTCGTTCCTGTCTGGCACCCTAACGCCACTCTCTGAAGCTCTGGCCGTGGCAGAGCCCGAGGGGTAAACCCTCTATGTGGCGTCCGCAGTGACGGGTGAGGAGAGGTGCTCTGCCGGCCTCCCGGGCCCCGACAGGCCCTCCCTGTGAGTATTTGTGGCTGTGCCGGCAAAGAGCCGAGAACCTGTGACCGAAAAGGTACTTTTCTTACCTTTTCCTCTGGAGGCACCTGGCTGTTTGAGAAGAAACCTGGTTCTCTGCCTGCCTCTCTCATCTCCCGTGGCTCCTGGTGTCCCCTCGAGCTCTGAAAGCGGCGAAGCTGCGGGAGAGCACGGGCCCTCAGAGCCCAGAGACGACGGGACGCCCTGGGAAGCTGGCAGGTGCTGGGGGCTGTGGCCAGAGTGGTTTCCTCTCTCCCACAAGCCTTCGGAGCCAGGCAGGAGCCCGTGCGCCCTTCCTCCTGACACGCTCGCCGTGGTTACAGCTGCACAGCCGCCCGTCTTGTGTGGCTTGCGTGCGGCAGGGCCGGCGGTGACCAGTGTGGGCGTGTATTTTTAGGGGGGTCTTCCCCAGGTGATGGCGAGGGGCAAGCACCGGCTCTCAAAGCTGGGCGACGTGCTCAGGTCCGTGTCCTGTGTTCCCTGGAGGGGACCCACGTCGCTGCTGCTAGAGGTGACCTCGGAGCCCCGAGGTTGGCCGAGGCCGCTCCTTCCCCGTCCGTTGGCGAAGGCAAGACCCGGGGCCCCCGCTGTTTGCCGAGGAAGCCAGACCGGATGTAGCTGGGGCCCCTGGGGACAGAACACACGTGCACCCCTGTGCCTCCTCGCTCTCCAGGTGCTCTTCCAGCAGGAAGGCCCGATGGAGCGGTGCCACCCGGCCCCACTGGGTTCGAGGCCGGATTGGAGGCCGTGAAACCCGAAGCCGGGGTGGCGGAGTGTGCCGGGCCGGGTGTGACCGTCCCCAAACGTGAGTAACGCTGTCCTGGTTGTGCAGGGACTGGCAACGAGCTGGAGGAGGGGGTCTGAAGCCCTGTGGGTTCCGCCTGGGCACCCACCACCGGCCACGTGTACTTTGGACCAAGAGTTTGCTGCGTGGCTAACAGACGGACACATTCTGGCGAGGTGATGCTCATTCAGCTAGGCCATTCTGGCTTCCGGGGCAAAGCCTTGTGGTTTTTGGCTATAATTTCTGTGAAAATTCTGAAGGTGGCGAGTAATCAACTTGTTTTTAATTAAATCTGTATTCTCTTTGGTTGGCCCTGACTGATCTGAATTCCCAGATGAGGGTCCCCCAAAGCTGAAGGGCAGCGGGAACTGCGGCCGTCCCGTCCAGACTGCGGGGGTCTCAGAGGTAACTCGGTTCTGAGTCAGCTGCTCTTTCAATTCCTTGGCAAAGGCTGCTTCCCCAGGCACCTTTCCCAGGAGGGTCACTTTGACAACTACTCCAGGTCCCACTCCCCGAGGGCCCTGGCGGGACCTGACCTTGGCTCCCCGGTGAGCCCCTCCACGTTCACTGAAATCGATAATCTGTCAGTGACAGTGTGACAGAGTTGGGGCGGAGGAGGGACGGATCTCCTTTGACAGCTGATCCCACGTTTATTTCGCAGACTGGATGCACGTGGGGGGAGCGCCGTGCTCGGCGGGCCCATTAAAAGGGACGTGTCCGGCTGTCGATCCATCCTCCCTGTCAGGATTCGTGTGGCCACACGGGCACATACTGACTTTTGAAGACAGTGAAGGGACTGGTTAATGGTATTTGGTAATTTTGTATTGTATCAGCTACAGTAATTGGTCATGGGTATTCTTGTTTTATGCGTAATCTGCTCCCTCCCCCTACTGTTCTGAAGTCAGATGGTTTTGAATAAGAGACATCATTACATCTGTGCTATTTTGGCCACATCTCTGTAGGATAAGGGTCCTGAAAACACACGACCACGGTACCGATATCCTACATAAATGCGATCTCTTGGTCCGAAGTATCTGGTTGGTGCTCACATGTCCCCCATTGGCTCACAAGCGTTTCCGTTGGTTTGTTCACGCTTGCATGGATCCAAACCAGATTTACACATCTCCTCCGGTTAATGTCTCCTCCTCCGCTAGGTTCCCTCTTGTTTTCCGGCAATCTGTTGGAAGAAGCTGGGTCATCTGACCCAGGTCAGGTCAGCTCAGGTCGTGTGTTGTGCAGAAGCTCCATCTTCCGGATTTTGCTGACTGCATCGTCTGTGCTGACTTTTCAGCCCGTCTTCAAGCACAGTTTGCCGAGCGACTCCGCACACGCCCCGTGTTACGGAGCCGAGCGCCCAACACCGTTAGCTGCGCCTGCAGGTCAGGGGACGTGAAGTAACTTGTGTAAATCACCACACGTCCAGTGATCGGATTTAGAGTCAGGTCTGAAGATTCCAGGACCCGTGATTTTAACCGCTACGCTATAAATTTATGCACTCTGAAGATGCGCAAACTTACTGTGGGGGCTCTCCTCTATGAAACTTCCCGCGTCTGTTTTATGGACCACTTGACTTATGCGGAGAGAAGTCTCTTGATAGACTTTTGAGACTGTCATTTTCTTCTCTGAGCTGCGCACTCAGCCAGAACCAGCGGGCCCTTCCAATCTTCGCCGACCTTTGCCAAGTTTGTATGGTTTTGAGTCCAAGGTAAGCGGCTACCTACGGACCAAGGGAGTTTGTTCTTGGCGGTGCTTAAGCGCGTGCGCTCGGAGGCACCCAGCTCAGAGGCCCTGTGCCTGCAGACCGGTTCGTTTGAGCCCAGTTGTCTCGTCTGTAAACCAGGCACTGGAGTCCGTGCCCCGTGAAGCCACTGGAGAACGGAAGAAAAGCACGGGAAGCAGCTGGACGGCGGCCTGAGTGCCCACCGCGTGGGGACCTCCCTCCTCGGCCAGACAGAGGCGTGGTGCCGCGGCTGGTCGCTGTCCATCCCCTCCCCGCTCGGGCTCCTGCTTCCTGGCCTCACTGCCAAGGTCACAAGCGCGGGCTCTGCACCAGCATGGAGCGCCAGCTGAACAAATGTGTTCCCAAATGGGACTCGCAGTCTGGAAGCTGAACCGCTTACATGGTCCCGGGTTTAGAAGGGCAGACTGTGGAATCACAGGGAGATTTGAACCCCAGGCCCGCCACCCCTTGGTCACGTTCGCCTCGTGAGGCCGGGCTACATAACCGGCACAAAGGGACTCTCTTGCTCATAGGGACTACATGACACGCACACTGAGCACGCCTGGCACCTGACAGACGTCCCGAGGCCCCGCACGTGTGCCAGGAGGGAGAGCAGGGACAGAAGTGAAAGCAGGCATACTTGCTCGGGGAGGGGGGCGGTCTCTGTGGATAAGGAGACTGAGGCTTGCTGGAACGTTCTTTGCATGCAAGCCCACGAATGGGGACAGAGCTCACCGAAACACACCTGCCTGCCTGAGAGAGGCTCGGGCACCTTCACTTAAAGCCTGTTTTCCTTTGCAAACTGTAGCTTTAAGAGCCAGAAGACAGGGTGCCTGGGGGGCTCGGTCGGGACTCTTAGGCCCAGGTCATGATCTCACGGTTTGTGGGTTCGAGCCCCGTGTCAGGCTCTGTGGTGACGGTGCGGAGTCTGCTTGGGGTTCTTTCTCTCCCCCTCTCTCGCTGCCGCTCCTCCACTCATGCGTGCTCTCTTTCAAAATAAATACACTTAAAAAAAAAAAAAAAAATACAACTTCCACGCTTAGATTCGCGAAGGCTGGAAAATTCTCCATGCCGGATATCGAGCTCTGACACAAGAGCTGACGTGTAAATGAACAGTTGGGAGTTTCCAAATCCGCGAAGGAGCACCTTACTTAAAGAAAGCACGTAGATCCCCCTAGCCCGGCTCTGGCGGCCGCCAGCCCCCCATTAGCTGCCCGCCTGGTGCTGGCCTGTCACAGGTGAACGTCCTTCTTGTGCAGGATGCTGCCGCTGGCCGGAAGCACCTTACAGCTCTTTCCCTTTCTCTGTAAGCACAGCCGTGCGGTGGGTTTGCACACACTGAATGCTTTCTCCATGGAAATGTTTAAATTCTCCAAATTATTCGTGAGGAAACACATTTTTCAATTTTTAAAAAATGTTTATTTTTGAAAAAAGAGACACAGCATGAGCGGGGGAGGGTAAGAGAGAGAGGGAGACACAGAGGCCGAAGCAGCTCCAGGCTCCGAGCTGTCGGCACAGAGCCCGACGTGAGGCTCGAACCCACGAGCCGCGAGATCGTGGCCTGAGCCGAAGTCAGACTGTTAACCGACTGAGCCACCCAGGTGCCCCAGGAAATAAATTTTAATCTCAAACTGGAAGCATATTTTCTCCACTAATCAACATATCCAACTCCTAATGACGAATTTCAGATGCAGTGACATTTTTGAACAAAATGGAGCAGGCATGTGATTCCTTTAAAATGCAAGTATCCCTTAAATTTTTTTCTAAACTAATCCCTCCACGATTACACAACTGCGCTTTACAAAAGACGTCCCAGGGACGCCTGGGTGGCTCAGTCGGTCGAGTGTCCAACTTCAGCAACTTCGGTCCAGGTCACCGTCTCGTCCGTGGTTCGTGAGTTCGAGCCCCACCTCAGCGCAGAGCTTGCTTTGGATTCGGTTTCCCCACTCCCTGCCCCTCCCCCGCTTGCGCTCTCTCCAAAGTAAACATTAAAAACAACCTCCAGGGAAACGGAGGAAAGTCAAATTCAGCAAATCCATCGTTTTAGGTTAAAAGTCATACATACTATGTAAGCATTCAGATGAGTGGGTATTAGGAGATTTAACACAGCAACAATTTCTTATTCATTCTGTTTATTGGATTGAAAGGGAATACAAACAATTGGGTAAGTGCTACGCACTGACATGGAAAAGGTGTATTAAAAAAAAAAAAAAAATCCCAGTAAAGCAAATCAAAGTTAATGTAGTTTCAATTGAACAAAATTTTAAAGACGCTTAATATACTACACATTTATAAAATAAAAGTTAACAAAGAATGTTTTGTAAATAATTAGTAGAACAAGTGAAAATAAATACCGGAGACCTGAAGTTTTTTATGCTTTAATGAAATAATAAAGCCAAGAAATTTAAACTACTAAATATAATCTGAGAGGCAGTTAAAAAACAAAACAAAACCGGAAACAAAAAAACCAGAACTCCCCCAAATTTGAGAACACAATCCTTTGAAACACTGAATCAGTCCATAGCAATAGTTATTACATACCGAAAGCTCTAAGCGTTAACTAGTTCCACCACAATGCCATGTAAATCTTGACAATTTAGGTATCTTGAGATCAACACTGAAGTTCTTTCCCTGATCTCTACAGCTTGGTTTGTTACAGTACATACATGCTTTTGTGGATCTCTTCCCCTCGCCACACACACACGTTTTTCAAGGAGCCAATGACATTTTTTCCACCCGTGCCTAAAAACGTTACGATTCCGTTTTAGCACATTGACCCCGATAACGCAAATGTTTGAGTCACGCGTGGGGACGCATCTGAGTCTTACAAAAATATACCAGTATTAACCAGACCTTGAGTTCAGAGAGGGCGCTTCACATGTGCACGAGACTTCCTAAAATTGACACGAAGAGCCCAGGAAGCTGTTTCTAGGGCTTTTTATGAGTTCGGTACGCTCTCTCGCACGCAGACACACGACACGCACACGTTTTTATACTAGTAGTTTCATTCAATCCAGCCTACCTGGACTAAGTAGACGGGGACGGGCTTTTACAGATTTGTTTCTGCAACTAGAGGGCAGCTACTGTGACAACAGCTCAACAGCACTGAGGATTTCAATGAAGTTCACCCTGTTTTTAGAAAGTGTCTAAGTATAAATAAACTCAAATTCACCTCTTCTCTTAAAGTGAGCAGTTTCGATGGAATCAGGGATGGTTTTGAAAACCCAAGTACTCTTTTGGAGAGGAACGCCGAAAGAGAGTTGCTGAAGTCTAAATGGGAAATTAAACATTAAAGCGAGGTACGTGTACGTTTTAGAGATGGGACCAAAAGGATATTAAGAAAAATGTCTTCTTTCCTCCCCCTTCAAAAGCTGCCATTCTTCTGCTGTGAAAGAACCTGACAGATACTTCCCTTTCAAGAGATGTACGATATATTTACCACCGTGAGCAGAGTGCTAGGTCAGTTCTTGTGTGCAGGAAACAACATCCTAAAAAAGAAAATTCCAAGGTGGGGAGGGGTGGGGAAGAAGGGTTTTCTATTAATGTCACGGAACGCCACTCTAGAGGGAGAACACGCCTAAGAACGAAAAAATCGTATTTCTGCGAGCGGGATTTCAGACTAAAATACTGACAAGGAGTTAGGAATTTTTTTTTTCCCCTTACAACTAGGCAGGTGACTTGAATCACTTAGTTTGTATTTAAAGTTAGGTAATCCCTTTTGCTCTCCCACCCACGAACACCGGCCAATCCGTGGGGACGCTCGCCAGCACAATCTCCTGTTTAAGCGACTTACCTGGTTTAAACACAACATGTCTGCCTGACCTAGAGGAGCAGCGGGAACGTGGAGGGTAGGGACGCGAGCTGTCACCCCTCCCCCCCCCCCCCCCCCAACTTCTCCGTCGCCACCCCCACCCGCCTCACATCCAACACTGTACTGTCGATAACCGATTGTTTGGAGGCAAAAGGCATTCCATTTTAGACTTGCCCTAGCCCTTAATCAACCAACAACAAGAACAAAAACATTTTTAAGCACATGGAAATGAGCCTACTAACCTGATTTTTGGAGCCCAAATTCTCCACTCTAGTTTTGATCTACGTGCAAAAAGTATTGGTACTTTTCAGTTTCTACGTTAGTACGTTGTACCGGCTTGGCCGTCCCCTTGCTCTCGAGCCTACGCAGAGACTAGAGCCCTGGCGGAGCTGGTCACTTCATAGCTACGGGCCACCCCCGGCCTGCCCTACGGGACCCCGCGCGGCAGGTGCAGGAGCGGGCACGGCGAGGCACCCGCGTGTGCGGGACGCCGCGGGGTCACGGCCCCGGGAACGCCCCGGAGGCCTCGGCATCATCGTTACTCCGCCTTAGTGGAGTTCTGTTCCCTGGCCGGCGTGTCTCCCTTTCATTCCGCTTTTTTAGAGGTCCTCAACTACCCACGGAGCACTGGGCTCCTGCGTGGGGGCGGCCGGGTGAAGCGGGAGGAGCGGAGGCCGAAGCCCACGGACGGGCGCGGACCTCAGGGAGCGCGCTGGACCTAATCTGTCAGCAGCCGTGGCGTTTCTGGGCCCACAGTTCGTCAGAGATGCTACTGTGGAGACGGGGTGCATTGCCTAACGGCTTCGGGGCGGAAAACGTGCCTGGACTTAACTGTACTGCGGGAAAGAGAAGTTGCCACTGAATTATATACGGTTACCAACGAAGACTTTTATTCAAGCTTAAAGTAAGAAGTAATTTTAGTTAAGAAAAATGAAGTACCAGATAAACTGTAACAGATCGTTATCGTAACTTAGAAGTATCAAAACAGGAATTCTTGATTCTCTAAGTGGGGGTCTCTGCAAAATGGAGCTTAAAGAAATCTTTTACATACCAATTTGATAAAAGCATCTGCTGACACGGTCTGTCGCTTCCTCTTACTATGAGCTTTTGGGAGAATCCGTGCTATTTTAAGGCCAATTGTGTTCTTCTTTCGTCTCCCCTCCCTGACGTCCCCGCCCCCACAGGAGAGTCCCTGACACCCAAGCCCTTCTCGCTCTGCTCTGAGGGTCCCGGGCCCCAGAGGGGACTTGGCACGGGCCCTTTTCCTCGCCAGAACCTCATCTCGGGGGCACCTCCACTCCTCTCCCCACCGTAACAGCCGCGGTCCCCTCGGACCCTCTGCCGGAACGGGGAGGTGGTTCCAAAGGAGACGAAGTACGCCGCGTCCAGCTGTTACGGGGTTTAAAAGCACAATGCGAACGGGAGGCTTTTGGCTTCTTTCAGATGTGAACTTGTCAGGATTAAAAGTGCTTTCCCACGGAGGAAACCTTTCCTTGAACTACCAGGGGAGGGGGAGGCAAAGACTACCCACAGCACCAGTTTGGAATGAGGTTCAGTATGGCAAGATCTGAAAAACTGAGAAGGAGCGTTCTGTACGTGTACGTCCCTCGACAGGTCAAAACGTTACGGGCAGTTCAGACACAGGACTATGAGGTGTGAAACCCAGTTTCGGTCTGTGGCCTGTGGAGTCTTCTAACACGCTGGGTCATGCTATGAACTTCCCCGGTGGTCACACCTGCTTTCCACTCGTGCCGGACCCCACCAGAGCAGACCTCCAAGCCGGGAACAGCTCGGAACGTGCTTTGCGGAAAGCCTACGCTGACTCACTACCGAGCTCTCCTGTTGGTACAGGCTTAAAATTCTCTTTTGGAATCTTGAATTTCTTCGACATCAGGTACTGATGTTCCTTCGGGGAAAAAAAAAACAAAAGGGGGGAAACCTCCAAGGGGTTACTCTGGATTTCCTGTGTAATGTCCTTCCAAGCTCTGTTTCTGACCAAGTCTCATGTGGGATTCCGGAAGAGCGTCAGTTTTACTGCATATCTTAAGTCATAGAGGAAACTTTTTTTTTAAGCTGGTTTAGATTCCAAATGTATACAAATGAAGTCACTTTAATCCTATAAATACTTCTTAATTTATTTTTAAAAAATTGTGCTGTTAACCCTTTTACGGGGCAACAAGCTATGTGAAAAGTACAAAACTTTTTGTCAAATGTAATATTGAGAGTGCTTTTGACATAGTTCACTGGTCTGTCATCTGGATCAGTATCTACTGCGCAACGGGCAAAGGCTAGAATCCGTGAACCAAGCTGCAAAGATCTCAAGCTAAATAAGGCGGAAAGATTTGGAGAAACAAAAGAAGGAAATTCTTTCCTATCCGATGTGTACTCTTCAGACTAATGCACTCCTTCTATCAAGCCTTCTAAACTGTTAAATAAAGTTTTCCAAACAAGCATTTAAACTTCATTACACAGAAGAGCAACAAGAATGGTGTCCCACCAGACAAAAGGCAGGAGGGAAAACAATATATATACGGAGTTCGGTGGGTAAGCCTGAACGTAGCACAGTCCTTCGCAACCGATGGGGGCGATTCAACATGGCGTCCAACAACGTTCTAACGACGTGCTTCGTCTCAACTGGTTACTATGAAGCAAGGTGTAAATGTTTGGCCCCAGTCGGGCTTCAGAAATGGTTCTTTTTTTCATGACGAGCATGTCTGTCCAGCTATCAATCATGTTTGTTTGCACCAAATCCCAAGCCATTAAAATACGACTAATTTTAAGTTAAACAGAAGCCGTCTGCTCCACACTCGCCATCAACTATCCATGCTACTGCATTCCTCTGAATGAAGACAAGACGAAATGTGTTTGGGGGGCGGGGGGGGGGGGGGGGGGGAAAAAAAAGTTACCAGTTAGTAAGTTTTAATATCGGCATCACGACAGGACAACCCGTACTCCCACTGAAAAATAATCACGCCAAGACACACACTTGACATTTCCACCATAATCATTAAAACCAAGTGTTTGTATCATGTCTTAACTTCGGACAGTCTACATTCATTACTCCGTTCCCCAAGTGAACGATCACACTAGACTCTCACGGCGCTGCGACCGTGGCCTTGCTTTGCCCGTCTCAAGGTCCGCAGTCATCGGCCTCCCCTCTCTGGCTGTGGGTCAGCCACACACAACGCACGCAACACACCCACTTAGAGCGCACGACTCAACAGTTACTACCGGGACGTCCACAGGACTGTACAACCATCACCTCCACCAACCGCGGAATGTTTTCGTCGCCTGTTGGCACTCATCCGCAAACACCGGCCCCCAGCCCGTCTACTTTCAGTGTCTGGGGGTATGCCTGCTCAGGACGTTTCATACAAACGGAATCACACTCAGCGGTCTTTCGTGCCATCCAGGCTGCAGCAGCGTCACCGCCTGTGAACTCTACCGTTATCATAAAAGGATCTTACTTAGGGTGTCATGGTTTTTGGAGGCTGTTTTCTTCAGCCTCACCTATACTTTTCAAAATTTCTATTCCAAACAGGTGTTCATTTAAAAAAAAAAAAAAAAAAAGTTTCTTCGGGTGGGGGATAAAGAACCAGAAGAGTGCTACATAGAAGGCCTAACAGCCACATACCCAGTTACACAGAAGCATTTTTCCTGTTTTAGGGCTAGCTGTCTCTGGCTCTATCGATGTTCCCAAAACCCAAGGCAGAGTCGTTGACCCGGACCAGAGCTCAGAGCCACACCACATCTGGTGCATCCGCATCAACTAAGCACCCCCCCCCCCCCCCCCCCACCCCCCGCCGGCAGCACAGTGGCTCTTCACTGTCATAGAAAGAGAAGCTCAAGGGTGTGTCTAAAATAAATCCACTTAGAAGGTCAATCTGTTACTACAGACCGAAGATTCTTCTTCGCCTTCAAATCTTACTTGAAGAGACAAATTCCAAATGACTGATAAGGTTAGAAACGCACGTACGACCAGTGACGGACGTATGCAACGTCTCTATCAGAGCCCCGGCCCAGAAACTGAAACACGACAACGAATGGAGCGGAGGCTGAGTCCTCATGGCTTTCCCTGAGGAAGCGGGTCTGCCGTGCGGTGACGCACAGGCCAACGGCCCTTCGGGCCCTGAACCACTGAGCAGTGGTTCACAAACTTCACCCCTGTCGTCCTTCAGGCTCCCGCTCTCATCTGACAGCAGCTGGTTGCCTTTCTGGCTCATTTATGTGGGACAAAATGAACGCAAATCTCCTCTCGGTTTTCTAGGTCAGGGACTTCCTTCTAAGCAAACAAAACACTTCACCTGCTCTGTGTGAAAGCGGAGTTAAGTCCTTTCCATAAACCTTCTCATCACGTCTTCCCTCCAGCCACAATGTCTTGCTCAACGGAGCCTTGTCCTTCACTGTTCACTTCCTCGCTCTGGGCCTGCTTCGTTACCAAGCGTTCCAAGGTCGTGAGAAAACCCTCTTGGATTCGGGACTCGAAGGCCGGCAGCGCTCGAGTGAGGCCTGGCCCAACTCCGTCTGGAACCCTCCAGAACTGAGGGTAAACATGTCTCTCGGAGGGCCAGGAGGATTTGTGCAAGACCGCACACGAACGACCAGGCCGGCATGCTGCCTGGCCCCAAGGTACGGGGGAAGTTCAGTTTCCTTCCCTCTCCTCTGCACAGGGGCTGGGGTGCCACGTGGTGCCATACGGGTTTATTTTTAAGAGTAAAATCCATAATCAAGATCGTTCTAAAGTGGTTCACATTTTGGATAATGGCTAGTTCTTGTGGGTATAAAAATATAAAATGCTTCCTGCATCATGACGCAAGATGATTTTCCATATGCTGTTGAACTGACCACAGCCAGAGGATATGAAGGAGGTGGCACATTCCAGTTTATTCTCCCCACTGTCACCGCGCACACACATGCACACACGTGCACACCCCCCCCCCCCCCCCCCCGCCTCTCACATTGCTTACACTCCTGTGAAGGGAGAGCGTATACAGCCTCTAAATGAGGGAGAACATAAATTCTGTCCCACACTTAAAAGTCCTGCAACTTTACAACGAGTGGGGCCCTGTTCCACCAGGAGGGAGCCTGGCTGCCGTGCAGTGGGGTTACCTTCAATATTCTGGTGGTCTATAAAAGGTGCTGGTCCCCATATTCTAACAGTGCCGTCGTCGGAGGCGCTGGCCATCAGGGATGGGATCTGTGGGTTCCAGCTCACGCAGTTGACTGTGCGCGTGTGCCCTGTCAGCTCCGCGATGGGCAGTTCACTACGTTTGTGCCAGATGTAAACCTTGTGATCTGAACAAACGGCAATTCAAAGAAAAGTTAGGGAGTTGTCCTACTGACCTTCAATTTATTATTCGTTACACACAGAACATGTGATGTGATTATCAAGATGTGCCACGAGCAGCTCAATAAATTACCTTCCGAAAAAAGCCATTTTAATAAAATACACGTTTTCCCTGTTAAAGGTGATTGATTAGCCCTCAAGTCATCACAGAATCTGCAACGTTCTGTAAGACCTGAGCAACAGTCTAGATCTTCCGACGTGAACAAACCTAGGACAGGGACAATAAATGCTAGGGAAACCGGACGTGACAGAAAAACTGTGTGTCCAAATTCAGCAACAGCAATGACGCAGGTGACAGCGGACCCCTCGCAGGGTGTTTAGCGCACACTAGGTCCCGGACACCGTGTCCTGGGCCTACACGGTGCTGCCCACGCCCTTTCCGGGCTCGGGGACAGCGGAGGCTCTGGAGCCGCGGCTACTCAATGCCTGGCCACCCCCCACCACCGACCAGCCCCGTTGCTGTGGACACATAACCCGCTCCTGGTGACACTGCAGCCGTAAAGGAGGGACTGGACTTACCTCATCATGCACGAGGGTAAAATTAGTTTGTGTATGGAACAGAGTTTTGAAAAGAGCCTGGCACAGAGGAGACACCACGTGTTACCATGAAGTGATGGTCCTTAAACAGAGGGCAGAATCCTGGCTGAGTTAGAAAAGCATTCAACCTCAAGACGGGCCACTAGTGGCCAGCGTGGGAGCTCCTGGTGGGGGGGCGGTCAGTCCTTTATGGAAAAGGACGACGTCCTGGCTTCAGAACGTCTAACGTGACGACGTGAGGCTGGGGCTGCCTCTGAGCATCCTGCGTGCGTGTGTGAAGCGAAAGCGGAGACCCCCGCAGGAGAACTAGCGGAGCTCGCCTAGAAGGCGTATGCTGCTCGATCGTTTCTCCTTGCGTAAGAAGAAAAAACACGGACAAAGACCGGCAGATTAGCCACGCTTCCCCCCGAACTGGAGGAGCTCCCAAGAAGGACACCACAGGTCCGAGGAGCGTGAAGGTGCCTGCCTACTGTGGGGAGCACTCTGTGAGCACACACCCACGGAGTGTGCGGCTGAGGCAGGGCTCAGGGTCAGAGCCACCGGCTTGCTGACCGAGCCCTGCCGGCTGCCACCGTCCAGGGCACCCACAGCTCATGCAAGGGCAAAAAAATAAAGCAAGTTTTTTTTATATCACCAGCACAATGAACACGCTTGAGTGACAGCAGAACTCTTCTGGGAAAAGGTTTCCTCATTGCTCTATTTTATACTGCTGTTCACGTGTTTGGGGATTTGGAAGGTTCTTGAAATATTTTCCTTGCAAACGAACGACAGGTGGATTAATGTGACCGTCTCGGGACAGGAGACATTCACTACATCCGCTTGGTGCTCAGGACGTTTTCAGAACCGCTCTGCCACCCGGACTTGAGAACGCGCGTCTCGCTATTTCAGGTGTGTGTCACTTGTAGCCCCGAATAGAACATACTGTGCTGTGCTCACAGTGTTCATCGTTAGTTCAAAGTCTGTTCGGGGCCTAGAATGAAGGACCGTGTCACTGGCGACAGAGGCGGCCAGACGGCTCTCCGGGCATTTCTAGGGCACGTGTGCCATTCGGAAGGGCTGTGAGGCTGAAGAGGGGGGAGCAGGGCTGCGAGAGACCCGGGGGGAAGTGGACAGGCAGGCAGAAGGCTTCCCAAGTGTGGACCGTGTCAAAGTAGGAGCCAAGGCGGAATCCGGGCGAAAATAAATGATTAAACTACCAGGAAAAAAAAAGGATTTCTAACTGCAAAGACATAAACTTTTCAAAAGTGTCACCTACAAACCACTCTTCTCAATCTGATCGGATTTTTTTTTTTTTTTTTAGTGGAAGAAACAACAGATAAATTCGTACGCTTCATATGAATCCCTAAAGGTCTTTGTCCTGATTCTTTTTTTTTTTTAAAGTTTACTTTTGAGAGAGTGAGTGAAAGTGGGGGAAGGGTAGAGAGAGAGGGAGAGAGAATCCCAAGCAGGCTCCATGCTGTCAGTGCAGAGCCCAATGCGCGGCTCGAACTCATGAACCGTGAGAACATGACCTGAGCGGAAATCAAGAGTCCGACACTTGACCGACAGAGCCACCTGGGGCGGCCCTGTTCTGGTTCGTAAGTACATCTCATACTCAGAGGAAAAACTCCTGTGTTACTCTGTGATCCTCTGTGTACTGACAAGACAGGGGTAGCAAACATGGAACATTAGCAACATAATCCAGTACCTTGGTCTAGGTTGTAAAACTAGATTCAGTATTTTTAAAAGTGACTTAAATAACTTGCTGCCCTAGTACTTAAAACAGTAGAGTGGGTACTCAATGTGGCCAATGAAAATTTTCAGTAATTTCCCACGACTTGTATTTCTATTACCTTAAAAGGTACACCAACTTTCAGTACTTACTCACCTATCTATGTTGCATATTTTAAACAATTTCTCTCTTAAACCGGACTACTTTGGGAACAAGCCTGCCTGAAACACTGATGTTAGCCAACTGGAGAGCACATTTACTCTGAAAGGCAGTAGAGACTCTTCTAGAACTTCAGCTTTTCTGAGACTGTAAGAATTATCAAACTCTATTGTTCTCTTTGGCCATTACAAAACCACTAAAGATTTAGCGATCATCAATTTTGTCTAAGTTCAGCTAAATCATCATAATCAACCAGACTTTTTAGATCCTACTAACCTCTGAATGCCACCAGCCTCATGAAAAGAGCAGGCCGGCATTTGAAAGAGTTTGGGTTTAAGTAAACCTTGATGTGACGCACGCACCAAGCGTGACCAGCGCTCTCTTACGATTTTTACCCGTGTTAACACCCTGAATCTGCCCGGCAACACGGCCACCTTCACACACGGAGACGGTCACCAAGCTCCCACCCCATCCGTACACACGCTCCAACAGTGCACACAACTTACCTTCGCTGCCACTAGCGATGAAGTCTTCGTTATGGCCTCCAAAACATGAATGAATTGTATAAAACCCTTGCGTGACACCTTGATACTTTCTTACTAAAACTCTGTCTTGCAAGTCCCATAAATGAACTCCCTGTAGGCAAAAGAAAATGGACATATTTATTCTCCCTCAATTCAAAAGAATTTTAAAAAGTCATCTGTGAATTTCCCTTTGCTCGATGGAACAGTTTTAGTTTCTCGTTACGCAAAATGCCAACATTCTGATAAATTTATGGTTGACTCTACACCTTTAAAGGTCAAACATATGAGGTAAAATTTAAGAATCTGTAAAAACAGCAGTCTTGAAGAAAAAGTATTTGTAGAAATATTCGTTTACACACACACACCCCAAAAATCGCAATTAAAATCTGAACTACACTAACTCTTTGAGAGAAGGATAAGCTTACCTGAGTTGCTACATTTAACAAAGCTAACCGGCCATTCTTGGAAATAGTAAAAGACATAATGGGGTGATCTTCTTGTACTCTGTAACCAGAAAATAATCTGTCAGAAGCAACATACTGAAAATCAAGACATTCAAATTATCAAAATGTAACCTGTTCTACTAGCTTAAAGACCACAGTTCTGTCTGTAGTCCCCGCTACGCACTATTTTAATCAAGGAAGAAAATCTGAGTTTCTGGTTACTCGGCACCACCAGACCCGCCAATCCAAACAGTCAAACCAAATCCACAACATAAAAACTCTTCTTCTACAATAGCAAGTTCCACCACACGTTTTAACATAAATCAATGAATATTTAACAGATACAAAAAATAGTTACATGTTCCTATCTGTAAGGTCCTCGAAGTTGTACCCCCGGATTCGCTGGTGTGTATCTGATGCCAGAACCGTCTTGCCGTCGCTCAAGCACCAGAGGCATTGCACTCTGACCCCTTCCCAGGAGTCAAGGAGGTTACCATCTAAATCCTGAGGAGAAAAGCACCATTTAGCCCCAAAGCTGACCAGCACGTGGAAAGCAAACAGAAAGAATCTCTTGGCAATGTCTTTCTGCAGCAACGTTTGTTTTTTCCTGATCTCAACTTAATTGTTCCACGACTGGTTTTAGTCACAAAAATTTGAATACAGGGCAAATTTCATTACAACAATGAAACTGTTGGGAGGGGGAGAGAACCTCTGTAAAATCCATCTTTCCTTCAATAACCAGCCAGGCACAGGCAAATACAATAAATAGAAAGAAAGAATCCCTAAATTCCAAGTAAGGGCCTCGCTACTATTGGAAAAGAATTCAAATGCTCCTTTAAAATGCATTATACTGAAGTTTATCCTAATCACTCAGATGCTGTGACCTGGAAAAGGTTGCTGACACGGTAATTGCGGCTTTACGGAAGCCAGAACGTGCTACAACACTTTAAAAACTTGTAACGTGCTCCAATGGGTAATGTGTTCTACAGATCAGAGCTCCCAGGATTATCATCTTGTTGAATGTTCCAAGGTCGGAGAGGCACCCTGTTCCCGTTCCCCAGGGGGCCGGGCTGCCAAGTCCTTGTCCCGAAGGGGTCAATACCGTAGGGGACGGCGGGGTCGGCAGAGACGTCGTGGTCATCTTGCAGCCAGGGACTTAAGAACAAACGGCTTAAATGCTGCCACGTACAGCGTGGTGACTAACCTGCAGATTGAGAGTTGCTAAGAGGGTATATCTTAACAGTCCTCACGACAACTTTGGATGCTAGTGGACAATTACCGTGGTCGTAATTTTCAACGCACACGAACATCAAGTCATTACGCTGTACCCCTGAAACTAATATAATGTTACGTGTCAGTTATCCCTCCGTTAAAACAAAGCAAAACGGAGGGAGTAAGAAATAAAAGTAGGACAGTGCATTAACCCACGAATAGAAACTCCACTTAAAAAATGGGAAGATCACACGTAGATCAATACACTGTGCTGAGACGACTGGGAACAAAAAAAGCACTGGGGGCTTGTAAGCAAGCACGTGTCCCACGGCCAGCGTAACGGAAGGCCCCCCAGTCTGTAACGACCACGTAAGTCTTCACGATACGCATCTCTGGCGACATTTAGCGATTTACGGGATTTAGGATCTTGTTTAATTCTGGTCTTAAAAACATGTCTCGAAGTGCCCCTGGCACTGAGCCTCGAGAAGACAGGGCCTGATGACATCACACCCCTGGCAGAGCTGGCCTCGTGACAGGACTCGTCACAGGATTGTCACCTAGTACTTCTCGTCAGACAGCCAATCCAAGATCAGCAGGGCAGATGCTAATCAAAAGACATTTCAAATAACGACTGGAAGGCTCTCTGGTAGCTCTCCTCACCACTTTTAGTCCTCAAATACTTAAGACCACCTGCTCATGAAACTCAGCATATTTTTGATACAAAAAACCTAAAACCTCAAAAGAATAGTAAAATATTTTTCAATCCTATACATTAGAAACTTGTTTATGAGAACAAAATGCTCAGTAGAATAATTTTTTACGTCTTACTAAACTCAAAGTCCATAGTTTGTATAAAAAGGAGAACAGACAGTTCTGCACACTCTGCTCATTCAGAACGAGCGCAAGGCAGGTCTTCGTGGAACATATCTTATACGAGATACCAAGGCAAGCGACTATTTTAAACTTTTTTTTTTAACGTTTATTCATTTTTGAGAGAGAGAGAGAGAGAGAGAGAGACAGACAGACAGACAGACAGAGCATGAGTGTAGGAGGGGCAGAGAGAGAGGGAGACACAGAATCGGAAGCAGGTTCCAGGCTCCGAGCTGTCAGCACAGAGCCTGACGTGGGGCTCGAACCCGTGAACTGTGAGATCACGACCTGAGCCGAAGTCGGACGCTTACCCAACTGGGCCCCCCAGGCGCCCCGGCAAACGAACTATTTAAACACAACGAAGAGCAGAGGCGTGGAGAGGCGCACGACATACTCACACACTGATAGAACTGGCCGCGCTGGCCTCCGGTCACAAAGCGTTTCCCGTCTGGATTCCAAGCCACACTTGTTAAACTGTCCTCGTGAGACTGGCTCATTTTTGTCCTTAGCTCTCCCGTCTACAGAGGAATAAAACTGTGGATAAGACCTTCAGATATTCTTCTAAAGGGAATGTATAAAGAAAAGCCAACAGTGACTGGGCTATCTGGTTAGTTTAGCCCTCCTAACTGGAAAAATGAACTATTTTCACCAGCCTCATAAAAAGCAAACG
Organism: Panthera uncia; assembly: GCF_023721935.1. Classification (NCBI taxonomy): domain Eukaryota; kingdom Metazoa; phylum Chordata; class Mammalia; order Carnivora; family Felidae; genus Panthera; species Panthera uncia. The sequence continues at coordinate 1,043,450 of NC_064813.1, forward strand.
AACAAACAAAAACACCGCAGCCTCAAAGAGAAATTAATTAAGAATATGGTGAAAAGCTCAGCGCTGCAGGCCTGTTCCTTCTGAGTTCCCACTTCTCCTCACTCCATAGTCCTTTACAGATTTATTCTAAAATTGCAGTTAATGCCATTAGCAGTTCCTCACGAACACGATTAATAGATTGAAAAACTGTGCCCTTGAACTAGGGCAGGGGTGTTCTAAATTATGTCAAATTTTATACTCAAGATGCTCAAAATGTAGTAGGGAAGATGGGAAGAGAGAAAGGAAAATTATTTCTCTGATATCTAATTTGTTTAAGTTTATTTATTTAGAGAGAGAGCATGTGTGCGTGAATCCCAAGCAGGCTCTACGCTGTCAGCGCAGAGCCCGACACGGGGCTCAAACCCACAAACCGTGAGATCATGACCTGAGCCAAAATCAAGAGTCAAACGCTTAACTGACTGAGCCACGCAGGCACTCCCGATATCTCATTTTATCTCAACTAAAAGTCCCAGAAAAGAAGAACTTTTGTACTGTTTGGCGTAGCCAAACTTTAAAGTATTCCCAACTACGAAAGACTGTTTAGTGGTTACAAAACTGAAACATCCTCCTCTTATTTTTTCTAGGTTATTCAACTTAGAAGGTAGACACATACCATTTAATCTAGTCTCGATTCCATTTTGTTCATGGATTAGAAAGGCTCTGAGAGAGATTAGCTGCCCTTGATGTAATAAAAAGTACATGGGCATAATTTTCCTGTGAGAAATGGGTAATCAAAAGTAAAAAGAAAACAGTGAAAACAAAGTGTAGGATCAGGAAACGGGGCCAAGTAATAAAAGCAAAGAGGACACTAAACTAGAAAACCAGAAGTCTCCCTGATTTTCCCTGGTCCAGCAACGTTAAAACCTTCCCCCGTATCGTTAATTGCTCTCACCTACTTATCTTTTTGGGTTGCTAGAGAGAAACAGTTTAGAACCACAAGTACACACGCAACAGCTAAATCCTCCACACTTCCTGTCACAAACACGTTAGTACACATTTCTGTAGGCAGAAATGGTCTTTTCTTCTGTTACGCTCAGGACAGCACGTATGTGAGTATGTAATTACGAAACAACCTAAAAATATAAAGGAATAAGGTGAAAATGGACTACGTAACAGGTCCGCTGAGTAACACACAAGCAAACAGGCGAGCTAGAACATCGTGTAACCGTCTAGAAACTCAAAACTGACCCACAGGAAGACTGTGGCCACCATAAATCCTGAGTCTACCACTGTAGAGTTATGACGACATGTCTTCCTTTGAATGGGGGAAAACAGCTTTGACGGAAAAAAACCCTTTGGTCTTTGAGGGGAGATTCACTTCAGGCCCGTTTTGCTGAGAAAGCCACGGACTCTCCTGTGCCTTGCCGCTCCCCGAACCGGATCCCGAACACACGCTGCGCGCACACTGCTTTGATAAAAATGGCACTAGCAGGGCGCTGGGCGTGTCTGATCATGAAACGAATGTTAGATATTAGAGGATTAATTATAGCTAATGTCAGGTTAAGACGGGAGCGCGTGTTATACGGGAGAACGTTATTTTGTAGCAGGTACGTGCTTAAATATTTGGGATAAAACATCCTATGTGTTATTTCCTTCCAAACGTTTTGGATGTGGGGGTCTATGTGAGTGTGTATGCACGTCCTCATGCGTGAGCACACACGTGTCCACACAGAATGTACGGAATGTTAACTGCCGAATCCAGGGTGCTGGGCCCAGGTCACCGCTGTATTCCTCCACTTTTGAACGTTTTCCTTAAGAAAGCGGGGTCTCACACATGAACAGCAAGTGAGCAGTGACAGAACCGCCCGGGGCAGCAGCAGAGCGAGTGTGTGGCCGGTCACCTTCAGGGGTACCCCCTGTGCACACTTCTGCAGAGTTTGAGCTCCACTCTCTCAGTAAAAACCAACTCACTTCCAGGCCCCCGGACTCCCAGGCCTAGCTCATCAGCTCGCATTTTTACATTCAAACCACAGCCCGGACCACGCTCTGGCCTCGCGTCAGAAAAGCGAAAAGAATGGCATCGAACCAGCCATCTTGCAGAAGGAAGTTAAAAAAACCAAAACAACCCTCAAATTGTAACTATAAGGTTTCCCAAACATAGTACAAAATTAATGGCGGGAACTTAATGCTAATTTTTAAAAAATGGGACCCTAGATAAAGGCCAAGTTTTCATTTAGAGACAGTAACAGAGCGCTTACTACTGAGAGCTGAAACTTCCTTTGTTTCCCAGATTAGATGAGAACACCAAACACAGGCCAGGGGACAATGGTGTGGCCGCCAGGTGAGAAGTCTGACCCCGCAGGGAGGCTGTCACATGGCAGTTCCGCGTACATCAAACGACGAAACCACAGGGCATCCTCTGGGGAGGGCGGGGGTGGGGTGGGTGGGGAGAGTCCCACAGTCAACAGCGTCAAGTCCACCATTCCTGAAAATACTCATTCCTCTTTCTTTTCAAAACTCTATCATGCTCAGCATGATATTTAGCTTTATACATTCGGACACCTGGGCTCCATCCGACGGATTCTCTTTGCTAAGGGGGCCGAATGGCTCTGCTCTACGGGAGAGTCGAGTTTCGAGTGTGTGGATGTGCGGAACGGCTTTCCTTAAGGGCCGAAGCAGGGACGGAACGCGCTCACCTGTACGTTCCAGAGCCAGAGTTCGGAGCAGTCGTCTGGGCCACACGCAACAAGATAGTTGTCATCCGGACTCCACGCGATGTAAGAAACGCCGTACGCGTGTCCTTCTAAAGTCTTAAGCAGTTTTAGCAGGTGTGTGTCCTAAGGGGGAAAGAGGCCACTTGGTTAGAGTCCCCAGAGTCCATGTCCTACTTCAATGAGCTGCGAGGGTATACTCTGAGAACGTAATTCACTCTGAGGAAGTTTTCACAGATTTCACCAATCTCCCAGCTGAAGCCCAAACAGCTTGCTTCATAAAGACACGTCCACACGGCAACATCCAGTCAGCATCCACCACGCACCAGGCCCCGTGTGCCAGAGGCCAACGTAAGGACACAGGCCGTTACCTGGTGATGCTCTCAGGGACACTGAAAGCAGGTGTAGTCACAGCTACGTTTTCATTTTTGAAAACTGCTTTCTTGAGACACAACTTAGGTACCACCCTCTCAAAGTATATGACCTAGTGAATCTAGAACATTCCGTGGCCTCACAAAGAAGGCCCGTACTCACTGGCAGTTACTGCCCCCACCTGCCTCCCCTGGCAGCCACTCCTGTCTCTCTGGATCTGCCTATTCTGGACGTTTCGTACAAGTGGAGCCATCCAATATGGCGTCCTCTGCGATCGGCCTCTTTCACTCTGTGCGTCTGCGTGGTGTTTCCAGAGCCCATCTGTGTCGCAGCCGGGGTCAGCATTCCGTTCCTTCTCCCTGATAAATCCTCCATTTGTGGACACGTCAGACCCCGTGTACCCACTTGTCAGCTGACCAACACGGGACCGTTTCCATGTTTCTGGCTACTGTATCTAATGCCGTCATGACCGTGGACAAGTCTCCTCTGAGTCCACGCGCGTGAGTGGAGCCGCCACCTCTCTGTGTGACACTGAGGAGCGGCCACAGTCTTCTGAGCTTCTGGCTGTGGCTGGGCAGGACGAGCACCGTTTGGCAACAGCGCCTCGTGTAACCCTCATCAGTCTCCAAGGTTACCACCCCCCCCCTCACCCCCACGGTACAGGGAAGGGTGCAAAGTCTGTGAACGTGGAAGGCCTGCCCCTGCCCGGGCCCTAGCGTGAGCCATGTGGAAGGGACCGCGCCGTGAGAGGGGAGGTGGCGAGTGACAGGGCTGAAGAGTGGGCACCTTCACTTCGGGCTAAGGGTGAGAGGAGAGCCGCCGACAAGTTTTAAACCGGGGGCTATGGGACGTGACATCTGGCTTAGGACGGGGACTACGGGATGTAACATCTGGCTCTAGGAGGACGTGGAAGGTGAATCTGAACGAACGGACACGGGAAACATACACTCATAAAGAGCTGACACCACAGCCATTAACAGTTAAGACAGGCCATCCAAACAAAAGTCTGGACCGAAAGAGGTCTCACACAACAGAATGGGACGACCTGTACATTTTGGTTGTGGGAACAGGAAACGGGGGCAGGAAGCAAGGAGTTCAGTTTTAGGTTTGGTCAAAGATAGAGACCAGTATCAAGCCTGCAGGATTCCAACGGCGAGGACCCAAAAGTAGTTAGGGATGGGTCTGATAAACTACTCCGATAAAAATAGGTTGGGAGATTTTTCCAGAAATGTAACTGACCAATATTGTACTTTGTTTCTTCACTGGACCCTAAGTCTAGCATTTATTCAATCGCCTTGTCCAAACCGCCGTTGTTTGACAAAACTAACCAGGTAACACTACGACTGCCTGTGATTCCTCTCTGGGAGAAGGCTAACAGGCGTGGGGATCCGTACAAAAACAGAGAGTCTCCGGCATAATTTAACAGGGAAGTCTAGGCTTTTGGACCGGCTCAGGATCTTCCAGCAAGAAACTCTCATTCGTGGCGGTCCTTCGTATCTACCCAAAGATTCACTTCTAAACTGATGACAAACTAGAAGTATGTAACTAAAAAACGAATTGTTTCATGCACATTAATTAATCCTGAAAAAAAAAGCGCAAAACATCAATGGGGATATTAATACTAGGTCATTACGAGCACAGCGTCCCTATACTAACCTGTTCCAAGTGGAAATATCATGTTCATGGAATCCACTGAACTCTGCTTTAGATTTTGGGTGGGGAAATGAGTAAAATGTTTTTTGGGGGGGGCAAAGGTAAGAAAACCTGTTAAAAGAACTTAGGCACTGGAATCACACCAACTCAAACCTCAAAGGTCCCTATGTATTCTTTTTTCTATCTATTAAAACACACACACACACTCAAGAAGATCACCAACTTTCTTACAAGTTTTTCAGACAGTACTTGACATAAAATACCATCGTGCTAAACTCTAAAATCCACTGCATTTCAAATTGGAACAAAAGCATGAATTCTGCATGTCCCAAGCTACTCTGGCTACAAAAGCCCTTCACGTGGAACTCCTGTCCCGGCAACAGCACCCTGGGTGATACCAGCATGAAGGCCCAAAGTCCCCAGCAAAGCGTACAAGATCCTCCTCGACTGGCTGCTCCGTACATCATGAGCCTCGTCTCCTAGTCCGCAGCGTAGCCTCTTCCCGGAACTGCCCGGATGCCAGCCATGTCCTCCTGTACCTGGGGGCCAGTAGTAACTAGCTTGTCTAAGTAACCGTTTACTCCGTCTTCTCCGAAGACTTACTCGTCTTACTCTGCCCTCGCTCTCCAGCTCCGGTGGCGTTTCTTCTTTGAGGCCCTGTAGCACCCAGTATAGAACAATCACACTGTATGACCATGAGCTGGCAAGAAGGCCTCGCAGAGAGCACGTGCTCAGAAAATACGTGCCAAACGGTGGGAACTGCTACACGTCGTTGCCAAAAGAAAACGTAATAAAGCACAGTCTGATGTGCTTTCTTTCCAGACACGTTGCAGATAACTGCTGAAACGCGACTCCTTGGAATGGCACTCAAAGGCCGAGACTAGACCCCACGCTGTTTTCCTAATCTGGTTTCCCACTCTTTGCCTGACTCACCCTATTCTCTTATTTGAAGGTGGGGGAGGGCAAGGTAAGGTCCCTCTCGCCCCCAATTGCCCCTTCCTGTCTCCCTTGATGTCGTGTACATCAAGGTCAGACTAGGTGCGCTCACCTGAGCGGCAGGCCTGCGCTTTTGTGACCCTTTGTACATACTGCATGAAACTTCCTTCACCTGTGGTCTGCAAGGAGTCATTCAGGAACAGAAACGGGGGTCTCTGAACTTGAATGGGACAAGTGCACATCTTTATTTTCGCTAACCGCAGGCCGAAATTCAGTATTTCCTTCAATCTTGAATGAAGGCAATTAACAAGGCGGCATCAGGTGATACACGAGGGACATTCACATACTGAGTATTAGGAAGGATAAGGTGGCGGTTGACAGAAATCTCAAATATTTTCACAGCACGTTACTTGTTGCAGGTATCTTGAAACGCTGACGCCCATCACTACTTCAAATCTGATACTTGTTAGCTCTCTTGCTAGAACTTGTTATTTAATGCGTTAATAAAAAAGCACCACGTTATTATACTGTATCTGTTTCTATACTACCTTGACAACTCTATTTCAGCATACTTGGGCTTCCTATATGTTCTGGCTTATGCATTTAAAAATGTTACGGGGGGGGGGTCCCTCCAGAGTAGTACATGGTACAAAACGAGAACGCCTGCTTTATCGCCAAGGGTAGGCCTTGTTTACCTTTCATCATTCACAGCACATAGTAGGTACACAAATCTCGAGGTGTGTTCTCCAATTTGATTTTGTTTTAAAGTAATAAACTCCAAGCCCAACGCAGGGCTTGAACTCACAACCCTGAGATCAAGAGTTGCACATGCTACAGACTGAGCCAGTCAGGCACGCCTGATTCTTTTTTTTAAAGATATTTCCTTCTAGAGGCACCCGGGTGGCCCCGTCAGTTAAGCATCCAACTCTGGATTTCGGCTCAGGTCCTGATCTCACGGTTTATGAGTTTGAGTCCCGTGTCAGACTGCACTGACAGCGCAGAGCCTGCCTGGGATTCTCTCTCCCTCTCTCTCTGCCCCCCCCTCACTTGTGGTCTTTCTCTCTCAAAAATAATTAAATTAAAAAAAGAGATTCGGAAGGCAAAATGGTAACAAGTCTTCTCCTAACTTGTGACACAGTGGATGCCGTACCAATCCGGAAATCAAATATTAGCACACAAACCGGCAGGGGGCATTGAGAGCAGTGGGTCTGGAGTGAAACTCTTCCTGGATCTGAGCCTAACTCCGCCACTTACGAGCTCTGAGAGCCTGGGCACTTAACTTCCGCCTCAGTTTCCTCATACGGAAGCAAGAGGTGTGGGCAGAGGATGAAGCCAGATCTCGCGTGCACGGACTCCGTGCCGGCACGTAACGCGCACGAACTGTTGGTGTACGCGCATCATCTAGACAGCACAGCAAGAGGGAAGACACGACAAGAACGGGAGGAGAATGCTCAGAACTCATTTACGTGTGTACACTTCATTCACTAACAAGCGGTCGATTCCATCACTGATTACCTTTTTGTCATCTGAACCCCCCCGCAGTAAAGTACATACCAGATCAACGTGCCATATGATAACGGTCGTATCTTTTGATCCTGTTGCTAGTTTAGTGCCATCGTTCGAGAATTTACAGAACCACACTTCGTTACAATGCTCCGTAAGGATCTGCTGAGTGTAACACGGGAACTGTCTCCTAAAACAGAGAGGTCCACAAGTAATTCTTCGTTCAAAGCAGAGTAGAATAAGAACAACGAAAAAGTGATAGAACCGCGTGGAGATCAGAAACTTTACAAACGAGATATCAATGTCCTTATAAATCTGGAGAATCAAGTTTCCATAGTACGTAGAAAAAGATTATAATGACATCAGCCAAGGCCATCTCAGGGGAAATCAGTAATCCAGAGTCTCCTTCGATGCCCAAGTTTTTCTTTTTACCCCCGTTCTCAAGATTGAAAAAAGAGTAAAAGTATGCATCCATCAGAGAATTTTTTGGTCTGATTAAGTCAACTCCTATGAATAAAAATTAACAATCAGGTGTTCAAGTTTCTGTGAGCGGGCCGGCATCGGGAAGGATGTAGGCTGACAAACAGAAGGACGACAGGCATCAGAGAGTCTGGGTCACAAGCTGTCGTGTCTGGCAGGTCACTGACCTCCTCTAGGCCTCCATTCCCTCATCTATAAAATGGGATTCATCTATACTTAACAGGGTTCTGCCGAAGATGAGAAAAACATCTCAAGATCCTGGAACACAACAGATACTCACGAGTGATCGCTAATTCTAATACCCCGCTGGGGGGAGCAGGAAGTGCGGTGTCCAGGAAGGGCTGCGGCGGCTGGCCACGTATCAGGTAGCTTCCCAGAAAGTGGGCAACCCCTTTAATGAGAGTCTCAATTTTTCCAACCATAAGCTTAGAGGGAAGGGGACATGCCTCCTGAAACTCCGTACGCAAGGGTGGAGTCCAAGAACGAGGCCGTGAAGGCAGGGTGGGGAGATGGCGCCTGACGCTCTGGCGGGCACCTCAGGGGCGGCAGTGATTGTTCTAGACTAAGGGCAGAGACTTCTACAATCACCAACCTAAAGAGGAGGCAGTTACCACAAGGATGACTGTTCTAAGCACCTTTTGAACCATTTTTAAACTCTCCTGACGTTTTCCAACCTCCGCAGCAGCACCTCGGACAGCTTCCTGAGCTAACCTGGCAAGGCTCTGGACCCAGCCCACCAGTCGCGGAGCCTGGCCACTTGGGGCTCCCGGCCACGTGACATGCGGCTGGCATAGCTGAGGAACTTGAGTTTTAATTTTAGTTTCTTTACGTTTCAGTGGTCACGTATAAATTAGTGACTACTTTGGGGACAGTACGGCCCTGTAACGGTCTCTGTAAGATTATAAAAAAGGTACACATTAGTGGAGAAACTTTTCTTAACTCAAGTACACCTGACATTATGATAGAAACTGTCTTTCAGGCGTGTGGCGGTGCCTCAACCATTATGTTATCACCGCAACAGGTGTGTTCTACACGGACTGTGTTACCTGTGCTGTACTGTTCATCCCTGTGACTTGACGACCTTCTAAGTCTGTCTGGAAAAATGGTTTTCCCTATTTTTTTTACCCAACGAATCTAGAATCTAAAAATATATTTTTATCAATTCACCAGCCTGATAAGTAATCTAGATTTAAAACCAAGTTAACATTCTTTATCTGCACACAATGACCATCTACCGTAGCACTTGACTATCGGCAGGCTGCTTTAAACTTTCGGGTTGTCTATAAGTTGCTTTAATATTAAACGGTTATTCTATATCTAAAACACAATCGATACCAGCTGCCATTTAGTAGGCACTTTCTAGATGCCCTGCACTGCTGCGTACTTTACATATAGTACTGCTAATTCTCAAGACCAGCTTGCAAGGCAAGTAAACATCTCCGTCTTCGTAAGGCTCAGAGGACAAATACTGAATCTCACAGACCGATAACTGAATCGGGATTTAAACCTATGGCTCACTCTCCAAGACCAGTTTTCTTTCAATTATCATTTTTTAAGTTGCATTTTTCAAGACACTGTTGGATACAATTCCAGTCAAGTGGGTACTTTCAATATCAACAGTGCTTCCCCCCCACTTTATGGGTAGTAATTGAGAGTGATGTCTTCTACTCAGTGAGAAACACCTTATATTTAGGCATAAGATACACAATAATTCAAATGGGTTAGATTGATCCCATGATCAGTGAAATGACAGATCTAAAACCAGAGCAATAAAATGTTCTTGAAAAGGACCAACTCATAGTAAGAATTTAGGGCACAGATCATCCAGTCTACTACCGACAGTCATTACAGTAGTATTTAAATTGTCATTATTTTTATCGTTACATAATTTCTGAAAAACAGCCCTCAGTTTATTAACAGCCTAATTTTAGATGTACACAAGTGAAAGCTGAGGACTTAGTTTTCAAGTAAATTTAAAATTTAAGATGGCGTTGGGGCACCTGGGTGGCTCAGTGGGTTGAGCGTACAACTTCAGCTCAGGTCATAATCTCACAGTTCGTGGGTTCGACCCCCAGATAGGGCTCTGTGCTGACAGCTCGGAGCCTGGAGCCTGCTTGAGATTCTGTGTCGCTCTCTCTCTGCCCCCACCCTGCTCACTCTGTCTCTCAAAAAAAAAAATAAATGTTAAAAAAACTTAAAAAAGAAATGTAAGACGGTGTTAAAAATTGCACCTTCCCAAGTAAAAGAGAATAGTATAGCATTTTAATCAAACTGAATCTTCACATTTTAAGTTTCTATAAATATTTCATAATAATCTTTTACTAAAAACTCAACACTTACAAAGTTAACTATGGAAACATCCTTCCACTGGATGCTGGTGAAAAACCCCACCAATTTAACCAAAAATATGCATTCACTGTCACAGATACAAATACACGATCTAAAGAAAACTCTTCAGTGCTGATTAAGACTTCTACAAGTTCCCGTTCACTTATTCATAATCAATTCTCTGTCCTCCAGAGAAGAAAGAAAAGCCGGTATTTAGATTTCAATGCTAAGATTTAATTTATGAGAATACAGTTTTCTAGTTCCAATGCTAATCTTATTTCCCCAAGGGAGTAGAGTAGGTAAAAAAGACAGCAAAATTTCATTTGAAGACCTCTAGATGAAAGGGGAATAGTAGGAATTAAATCAAATCCAGGTTTTCCTCTCCTAGTTCAGCAACAGAGGAACAGCTCACCGTAAAGACGTGTATCCCAACGTTATGCCTGACGCATCCCTCCCCGGTGCCGTTCAGACGCATCCCTCCCCGGTGCCGTTCAGACGCACCCCTAAATGTCCCTCTAGGCTGACTCCCAGTGTTCTGGCTGGGAGAATCTGGGCAGACGGGAGGCCTTCACTGAGACAGGGAAGTTAAGAGGAAGAGTAGACTCTTCAGGGACAGGAAGAGGAGAGGGAAGTCCACTTTGGACGTGCTGCATTTAAGATACTCGAGCAACACGCACAATTGTATTAAGGTCCAAGGCTTAGGAGATGAATTCTGCAGCCCTTGCCTGGACCCGGGCACCGTTAGAACCCAGAAGAGGAAGGCGGGATGACAAAAGAAACTGTCTGGAACACAGTTAATAAAGCACAGGTAACGAGCGGCAGCCAGCAGTGAAACCAAAGAGTCTGCAAAGCAGTCATTGGGTTTAAAAAAGAAACTGTTCGTCACCAACATCTGCAACAGTTACGGGGCTGTGCTGGCTGCAGAAATCTGAAGAGTGAAGGACACAGACGGTGTGACTGCACAGCAGGGAATTATCTTAAGCAGCAGACTCTGAGGCAGGTGTGTGTGTGCGTGTGGCGTGCACACTGGTAAGTAGCAGAAGCACAGAGTCAAAGTTTTATTTTGATTTTAAAAGACTACAGGGGAGACCTTCCAATCGACGGTGAGTTCTGAAAAGCATGAACTTTCACTCCCACGTAAAACTTCAGGAGTGCTTTCTACGCAGGTTCTAAGAGCCTGATCCCTGATCTGAGGGCAAGACAAAGTCAGACTAAACATTTTCCATCATTTACTTTCACAGGTCCTACTACAGACATCAAGAAAAACGCAGGTCCCGTGCTCACAGATTTGAGTTTCCGTACAGGAAGGCAAGCCCTTCACCCACCGACACCTCTTAAACCATAAAGGCCACTGCAAATAGCATTCTGCCAGCAACAAATTCATGCAATATTCAGCAATAAATTAAATCTTAGAAAGGCCTGGCTTCACAACTGCCTTAGTTTTAATTTTAACACTGGTCTCACATTCCCCACAGGAGCTGCGAAGGATGAAACCATGTCGCTTTTTAACTATAATCTCCTACCTCTTTTCAATTGAAAGATTTAGAAATTCGAAGTTAAAGAACAACATTAAACAGTAAAACAGGAAAAAAGAAAAGGACTCTAATCCATCACTTTCAGCAAGTTTAAGACACACACCAAGTCATTATCCGCTAGGTGAAGGCCAACCGTCAGCCTCCTGTTTCCACTGCATCTGGGGAGGGGAGGCAACACCGAGCCACACACAGAGCGTTCTGTGCATGCCTGGACCACGCGCGCCAACGTTCGGGTTCCTGGACCCAAAGCCCGTCGCCATCCGCACCCTGGCCCCACCTGCCCGCACCGGGGCTTCTGCAGGGGCCTTTGGCAAAACAAACTGGGCACGCACAGCACAGCTGTTCGTGTTTGGTTCACCAGACCCAGATCGTCTCCCTCCTGAAGCCTGAAATATTTCCAGATTCGTTCTTTAGCACCTTATTTACTGAGAGAGAGAAAGAGAGAGAGAATACACGTGTGCGAGTGGGGGAGGGGCAGAGAGGGAGAGAGAGTCCCAAGCAGGATCTGCATGGTCAGCAACAGAGCCCAATGCGGGGCTTAAACCCACGAACCGGGAGATCATGACCTGAGCCGAGATCAGGAGGTGGATGCCTTACACAACTGAGCCCCCGGACGCCCCTGTTCTTCAGTGTCTTAAAAATTAGAGCTCAGCTTTTAAAAAAAAAAAAAAAAAAAAAAAAAAAAAGTTTTTTTTTTTTTTTTAACATTTATTTATTATTGAGAGACAGAGAGAGAGGGGGAGACACAGAATCTGAAGCAGGCTCCAGGCTCTGAGCTGTCAGCACAGAGCCCGATGCAGGGCTCAAACTCACAAACCGCGAGATCATGACCTGAGCCGAAGTCGGACGCTTAACCGACCTAGCCACCCACGCGCCCCGAGCTCTGCTTTAACTTGGAGATCATCATTAAAATAGTAGGGACAGTTTCAGTCAAAATACTCCTAATATCAAAAGTGGAGGCTCAATCCCTACAGGTTAAATTACGTATTTGGACAGGTACAGCAACAAACCCAAACCAGAAAGTTAACACCTGTTAACTCCAACCATGTTTAGTTCAGGGGCCAGGTTCTACTAAAAAGCAGACCTACCGTTAGGAACAAAGTATTTCCATGATCTTTATGGGCAGGAAATAATTGGGGCCACTGTTAAAACAGCGACAGCGTCCAGAAAGAGAGTCCTGGCCTCCAAGGATGGCCAACACTTGGGTCAGTGGCCTCCCCACCCGACAACACTCACAAGCCCTCACCGGGAGGGCCGGACACCGAAGATCAGCGACCCGCCCACAGACAAGAGGAGGAAAGCACGCTCTCCAGCTGAGGGTCACTACATAAACACCTGCACGTCTCTCCGGAAACGTCAGCTTCGGTAATCCCAGCTCCACTCGTGAACGTGAACGCGGTACCAGAGACAAACGGTTTCACCGCGACAGGACAAAACTCCAAAAGAGAAAACATTTTCACAAAGTCCGTACTGAGTCTGTAAGACGTTGGCCTACTTCAGAACGTAAGAGCATAAGAAGTTGTTCTCTTACCTACTACAAACGTGGTCTATGAGCAGAGACACAGAATCTAGGTTATTATCGAGTTTGGTGTTGTGATACAGGCACCGATCCCTTTGTAGCTCCACCGCCTGCCGCAGGAGAGTCTGTAAACGCCGAGGGGGAAGCATCACCGATGGCGGCAAGTAGGCTTCAGGAGAAGATAGTTTTAAAACAAGAAACGAAAGTAAATGTTAAAACACCAAGACAGTGTAACCTTTTACTGAAGACACTTGCTCGCTCTCTGCTGCACTGGCCCTGACCCGATAATTCAGGCCCCCTGAACGGAGCAGTGGCGGGCGGTGCGACAGAACGTGGGCTTCATCAGGATTTGTCAGCGGCTACGGGGGCGCCGCCGCAAAACGGGACAGACGGGAAGGCTTTAACTTGTATTTTTTTTTAAACAATTTTTAAAAACTTTATTCATTTATTAAGTTAGGCTCCACGCCCAAAGGAGGGCTCAAACCCGTGATCCCGAGGTCGAGGTCACATGCTCCCCGACTGAGCCAGGTGCCCCAGGAGGGCTTTCACTTGCATGTGAATTTCCAAAACTAAACAAAAGCAAAAGCAAAACAACAACAAAAAACAAACCCACCACCACCAACCCCCCTCCCCCTAAAAGGCAGTGATGGAAAGAAAATGTACAGACGACCACGCGCCCGAGGGAACTAAGCGTCACCGCACGTGCAGGGAAATCTAGAAATCTAGAGACGGAGGGGGACTGGTGTTTTGATGCAGACACCAATCTATTCCAATCCTTCCGTGCCTCACCCCTCCCGGACCACACGGTTTCCCGATTCCTAGGATGTTTACTCCTGCACCTCAACGTGCAACACACAGAGTAAAGTGATTTAAAATCCAAGAGGGCAAAAAGATCGTTTATGTATAAAACTGTGGCAAAAATAAAACCCTTCTGCTAATTTGGAAGTTACCTATAACATTGAGGAAAACAATTAAATATGGCCCTTCCTATTGAAATCAACAAAATATTTAAAACACTTGTAGTTTGGTGGCTCCTGGCTGGCTTAGTCGGTGGAGCGCGTGACCCCTGATCTTGGGGTCGTGAGTTCAAGCCCTACGTTGGGTGTAGAACTTACTTAAAAAAAAAAAAAAAAAAAAAAAAAAGTACAATAAAGTCTTTAAAAAGGAAAAACAGTTATTTAAAGGTCTGGTTTATGTCCTTTTTCTCGAACCACAGCACTTCCCCCCGCAAAGAAAATCTCAACGGGAACGTGACTGCGCAACACAGGTGCGAGGAGAGCTGCTCTGGGACCCGCACCCCCCACCCCCCACGGCTCCTGAGGATGTGAGCTACCTCCCAGACTCCGGGGCCCCGTCTGGAAACCTCTGGTTTAAAGGGCTTCGTGATGGATTTTTCCCTTCTTGCCTACATTACCGCTCACTGCTCACTAAGAGTACGTCTAGACACAAGGCTACCTAATCAATTCTCAGCATCTACTTCTAACATAAGCGAAAACACAGAAACCAAAAACGAAGACTCTTCTTACTCTGAAGTTTGTCCAACAGTTTGGATCGGGAAGCCGTTCCTTTGCCCTCCCATTCTGCTTTTGCCCGGAGGTCTTCCGCATGGCTGCACATCAGATAGCTAAAAATGCGACAGAGGGAAAGCAGTGAGTACCAAACCCTTTGCTTCGGATTAAACATAATTGGAAAATGTTGATTATATTTTCACTAAGAGAAACTCATCAAGAAGAAATCTCTACGGTGGACCCAATTCACTAATACAACTCGGCACCCGGACAGAACTACTACAACGTAACACAGTGTGACAGCGGCATGCGCGGTAACTGGAACGATGGTGTCATCCACTAGCAGATTGTTACGGTCCACCAGGGCACACGTGCAGCTCTCCCTGTGCGCCCGGCTCTGCTCCGGGCGCTCCACGCACTACTTGATTTAACGCCCGCCGCGATCCCGCCGCAGTCCGCACGAAGCGAGCGCTAGCGTTCTCTTTGTACAGACGAAGCACGGAAGGCACAGAAAAGCTTCAGGAACTGGCTCAGGTAAGAGGCAAAAACGAAGGGGATATGAACCCAGGCATTTTTAGCCGCAAATGCTGCTCTTACATACTACGCTAACTCAGCTGCTCCTCAGTTGTAAAACAAAACTCCAAAAAACCCCTTCAATTTACACGACGTTAATTAAACAACACCACACTTTCAAGAGCTGATCACAGACGTCACTCAAGAAACGGAACGACCGGATAATCGCCCCTGTGTCATCCCGTGAAAGGTATCGTGAGCCCCCAAAGCAGGAAACCTGGGAACCGTTTCCCGGCTCACTATGCGTGCCAAAGGAGGCGTGAACGCTCAAGTCACGGATTCTGGAGAACACAGGAGGGCCCCGCGGAAGTGGGACCCTGACCTGCCTCTGGCTCCTCTCACGAGAACGGGCTTTGAAAGTCAGGGAAGCGAAGGCACGGTTCGGACACGGTGAGCAGACCTAGCAAGGGACCCTCCTCCTGCTTTTGCTCTGGGACGATGCTCTCGGACCTGTTCCTCTCACTTGGAAAAAGGGCGCTAAATAAGGAAGTCAGGATTAAATAAGAGGGAGTACTCGAAGTACTCAGTCCACTACTCGGTATGGAGGTAGAGCTTCCTAAATGAGAGAAACACCCGACACCTCCCAGTTAACAGGAGCGCCGCGCCCTCTCCTTCTGAACTGTACTTAGCAGCCAGTAACGTAGGCCCTTCTTCCTCAGGAGCAGACCTACTCGCTCTCTTGCCATTTAGCATACGGTGTCTTAGCTACTTTAATAGCATGAGTAGTTTGACTCAAAATACCCTATAAAAAACAGCCACATATCATAAAAATTTTGGTTTCTAAAATGAGTTTTTGGGAGTAAAATGCATCATCGATAATTTTATGGAAAAATTGTTTACTTTGCTGGGAGCCTCAGTCGGTTAAGTGTCCGACTTGATTTTGACTCAGCTCATGATCTGACAGTTCCTGAGTTCGAGCCTTGCATCGGGCTCTGTGCTGACAGTGTGGAGCCCCCTCGGGAGTCTCTCTCTGCCCCTCCCCGACTTGCTCTCTAAAATAAAAAAATTAAGAGAAAACACACATTATACTTTAAGATTTCAAATGAACCTGTCTCTGGGAAACCACAGAGTGTAACTGAAAGGAAGGAGAGGGTGAGAGGAAGAAACCATGGGTCTGAACGCCAAGTGCACACCTGGCCATCTCTGGGCCATTTCCTTATGTGAAACACTCAAGGGACACACTGGGTTAAGATCATTCTGGAATAAAGGCTATGTGATAAAGTCACGTGTTCTGTGACCAGACAAGACAAACCTCGTCATGGGAATGTTCTTTAGCTGACACAGAAACCAGACCCCCTATCGGAGAGGTAAACGGAAGGAAGGAAGCGGTCAGCTACTGTAGGACATCCAGCAGCAGCACCATCTCAAGAGGCAGCGGGTGTGGACCGGTGACTCTAGAATCGGTCAAGCCGGAGTCTGGGGCTCGGCTCTTGGTGGTGTGTTAGCTGTATCCTGGACTGGCTACGTCGCTTCTCTGACGTTGTTTCCTTTCCCTCAAAAACCCTAAAATGAACCCCATACCTCTCTGGGTCCGTCCTTTTTACCCACCATTTTGTATCTGGAACCTCATCATGTGTCAATGCTGTCCTGGATGCTGGGGCCCTGTCCTACAATAAAAACTGCTATGAAGAAAAACATGAAGCACGGTGATGTGACAGAGAACACCTGGTGGGTGGTTTTAGGAGAGGATATTTGGGCTGGGACCCTAGCAACTAGTAGCTCCTCCGGAAAGATCAGGGGAAGAGCATCTAAGATAAAGGGAACAGGCAGTGTAAGTGGCCTGGCAAGTTAAGGAACAATGGATCGAGGAAAAGACGGCAGGGAAGGATCAGCAAGCGCGTGGGCTTAAGCAGAGATTCTGCATTTTAAGAAAGGGAGAGAAATGACTTAATGTACGGTTTTACTTCTGTATCTAGCCAGCTGCTGTGTGAACCGTGTGCCATTAGAGGAGCAAGAACACATAGGGTGGGACTCATGAGGAGGGTACGGGAGCATTCTAGGAGAGCTGGTGTGGACTAACTAGGGTAGAAATGGAGGAGACGGAGAGAACTGGACAGATCTGGTATGTTTTAGAGTCAGGCCGACACACAGCGGAGTGAAAGGGTTAAACACCCGCAAGGATGAACCTTGGGCTTTGTTTGGACGAGTGGGTAGAAGGTCTCACCGTTTACAGAGGCAAGAAAGTGAGAGCGGGGGTGGGGGGAGGGGGCAAGCGGACTGGAGAACTCTGCTGTGAGCATTCACCCGACACACCCTGGAGACACCCCGAAGACGTCAGGCAGGCCAGAGACACGCGCGGGGAAGCGGGAGCCTCGTGCACAGAAGGCACCTGAAGGTGCGGCCCAGAGCGTGTGCGCGAACGGAAGGGGGGCCAGATCCAAGCCCCACGGCCCCCCGGCACGTACACGACTGACGCGAGGCTCAAGTGGGGCGCTTGGCAAGGGCCTGGGACGCGACGGGTACACGGTAACAGAAACGTCTGATGCCTCGCGCCGGAAGCCTCGCTGCCTACTGTCTTCACAGACAGTCGTGCCACGGGGCTCTCGTGCGAGACCACGAAATGGCGACACGCGCTTCTTCCTTCACCCTCTTGCGTGGCTGATCCCAGAGCCTCCCGTGAGGACGACAAGAGCTCGGACACGTGAGTGAGTTTATCCAGACGAACACGGGCCAAGAGTTCAGCCATCTCCAGAGGCGGGCACGCCGTTAAGAAGAGGGACTCGGGAGCGGCCCCCTGCCAGCCCTAGCGGCCCCTTCCTCGGCCTGGCTCAGGCCGGGCCTCCTTACCCGCTGAGAACATGGATGCGCTCCGTGTTGTATTTCAGTGGCGTCAACTCGCAGCGCAGAACTTGAAGCGCCTCCAGGACCTTGCCGTCCTCCAGGTACTCCAGGTACTTCTGCTGCAGCAGCAAAAACTTCATCCTCTGACATGACAGAAAGCAGCAGTCAGGGGAAAAAAGTTGACGGAAGTTTCAGAAAATGTTTGTGCCTAAACAGAACAGTAGAAACCATTCTACTATGCCCTCTGAAAATAACTTTTCATAAAGCTTTACGATGACTCAAACATTTCGGGTTAACAGAGTCACAGCAGATGAAATGTGACTGCGCGATTCCACATCTCAATAAAACTCTGCTTTCGACGCACGATCGCAGATTAGGTGAGGCCATTAGTGACCATCGCATCAACACAGGAAAACACGAACTCTGCCCTTAAAACATTCACCTAGAGTTTTATTTCTTTTGTGAAAACTCAGGACTATTCCAAGTATTCTAAATTTGTTTTGAACACCCGACTTTTATAATTGCATTAGGGGGTTTTATGCAACAAGTTTGGAAAAGACAGAAAAACTGGTTCTCAGAGGAAATCATTTAAAAACTACAATGCAGGGGCGCCCGGGTGGCTCAGTCGGTTAAGCACACGACTCTTGCTTTCAGCTCAGGTCATGAGCTCGGAGTTCGTGAGTTCGAACCCCGAGCTGGGCTCTGCACTGACACTGCGGAGCCTGCTTAGGATTCCTTCTCCCTCTCTGCCCCTCACGTGTTCTCTTTCTCTCAAAGTAAATAAACTTAAAAAAAAAAAAAAAAAAAAAAAAAAAGCTAACCTGAAAAGTCTACAGAAGGATTCCAGTTTTGTATTTGGGGACTGGTAACAACCAGAGCTCTTGAAGCCCTGAACTGGGAGGCAGACAATTATCAGCTCTTTGCCCCCAAAATGACAAACCGCTTCCAGCTTACTATGAAGCACTTTCACATTTAGTTTCTTCTGGAATGAGTTTGGTTCTAATTCTTTTTAATGTCCCTTTACTCTATTATTAGCTGGAAAAGAGATACTTATGAGCAGCCAGGTGAGAATCTTCTACAATCGAAGACCCCTGCTTACAGGGGCTCTCTTGTCACCTCTACCTGTGGCGCCTGAGCATGCCACAGGTGCAGAAAACGTCAGTCATATTCGAGACCCCAAGGGACTCGGTGGCAAAGATTTTAAATCTACTTAAAAGAAAAAACCAAACGATAGTTTCTTCTTCTTCAGTAAGAGGCTTACTGTGAAAACATTATTTATATACTGCTATCCAAAAATGGTGTAGTGAAATTATTTCTTCACAGAGTTAAGGGTACCATGAGCCTCCCTACATTAAAAAAAAATTTTTTTTAACGTTTATTTATTTTTTTGAGACACAAAGCAGGGGAGGGGCAGAAAGACAGGGAGACGCAGAATCCAAGCAGGCTCCAGGCTCCAAGCTGTCAGCACAGAGCCTGACACAGGGCTCCAACCCACGAACCGTGAGATCGTGACCTGAGCCCAAGTCGGACGCTTAACCGACTGACCCATAGGCGCCCCTACACGGTTTTCTATTAGGCAGTATTCAGAAAAAAGGCATACGTACAAGCTTAGAAAAATGGTTTCTAGCGAAAGTAAACGAAACAAACCCTGTCATTTAGTCAGGCCTACATTTAGACACATCGTTTATAAGACATACTGCATATATTTGGTGATCATCTAAAACTTCAACCTGTAACTGAAGAACGATGAAAAAAATTTCAAACTGTAACATGAGCTCCTACGACTCTAGAATTTACCCTTACCCAATTTTACACTTAAAAGTCAGACTGGCTAGTGAATGCTTCAGAGACAGACCAGTACCAAGATGCCCTGCAAAGCGTGTTGTTCATGGAGCCAAAAGCTAACCTCTGTGTGTCAAATAAAAAAATACTTTGAAGTCCATCAGGTGACAAAAACCAAAAGAACAACTTAAAAGACTTTTATATTTGAAGTTATCCTGGATATTCTCACCATTTTATCTTCCGGAAAGAAAAAAAAAAAAAAAAAAACCTCTATGAAATGTAGATTTCCATTTATCGATCTGCTGTTAGAAGTTTCATTTCACGTAGTGTTTCTAATTAAACTTGAGAATCCTGTTTAGCTGCAAAATTTTTCATTTAAATGCCACATGGAACTGGCCAATAGTATGTGTACTTGATTTCTTCAATAAATTTTCTCAGCAATTGGAAATTTGGAGAAAATTACTTGTTAGCACTCAGAGCGAATCTTTATTTTTTGGGTATCCATCATTAGGTTCCAGGCACACCCCCGCTCAGTGTAGGTAGGGACAGTGCCCCAAGTGGGGTTTCCCCTTTATCTTGCCACCAAGAGCCTGTGATACGATGTTACTCTCTTCCTAAGGGGCAGAGGCAGCACAGGACACAGGCAGAGGACGCGGTCGGAGAAGCCGGTGTGAACACGCATTCCCTGTACATACGGGGCACGCCAGACAGGCAGTGCACAGACTACCCGAGGAGGCCTTCTATCCGGATTGAGACAAAGAATACCCTCGCAGGGGCACCAAACCCTGGTGGCGGGCGTGGTGAGTGACACACCGCTGGCCAAGCACAGCGAGCGATTTGGTGGGAAGAGAAAATATTTACTCTCCTAAAAATCAGTTCGATTTGTATTTGACATGTATGAGAAGGATGAAGAGTACAACTGCAATTTACTTCCCACAACTGTAAACACAAGTTCAAGAAAATTAACATCGTTCACCAATGATGTTAATTATTTACCAGAAAAGTTTTAAAAAATTCGGCAAAACTAAAGTTTGCTGAGCTGGAGACAGCGTTATTAACTTTTTTTTGCTTTAAGAGCACAATCTTCTCAAATGAAGAAAGAAAGAGACTGAGAAAACAGGCTCCCCTTTCTGTTGTCTCCCAGCTCCTAGGGGGACCTCTGTGAGAGATTATTTCTGTCCTCTGATCATCTCTCAGAGCCCTTCCGCCCAGGGAGTCTCTGTCCCTTCTACCATCTGACGAAAGAAATGGATAAGGGACAGCTCCACGTGGTAAACCCTGTCTCCCCCCCGCCCCCCTCGGCCCACCCAGTATCGGGGCTGCTTCACTCTTTTCTCCCACCATTCAACGGGAAGGAAAACCCCGAAGTTGCACAGGAAGTCTGGTTATCCCGGGCAGCCTCCTAGCTAACTCAGGAGTGCCTCTCACTAACTCTGGAATAAGGTTATAACCAAGTCGTAGCAATTAAACCATGACTCAGAGGAAAGGGGAAATGAATTCTATTTAAACCATGGCTTTCAAAACCCCTCCCTATTTAACTTTAAAATACACTAGTTAATCTCTGTCCCTCCAATTAGCATTTGAACACTTTTCTTGAGCACATTTCTATACAATAAAAAATACATAAAACTTTTAGACCGAGTTTCCTATTCTACTGGCCTCTACTACCAACCCAAACTCCCCAAACGTATCAAACCATATTTGAACCCAAAATGAAAAATGTTGATTCATGAGCTCACTTTCCAGAAAGTCCAGAGCAAATTCTGCTATTTCTGGTATCATCTGACTGGAAAGCATTCAGAAATATGGTATTGGGGGGGGGGGGGCAGGCGGGCAGGGAGTAGATTGGGTGAATAAAAGTATTTGAGCTTAAAAAATAAAATACAGGGGCGCCTGGGTGGCTCAGTTGGGTTAAGCGCCGGACTCTTGATTTCGGCTCAGGTCACGATTCTCACGGTTTTGTGGGTTTGAGCCCCAAGTCGGGCTCTGCACGGAGCCTGCTTGGGATTCTCTCTCTCCCTCTCTTTCTGCCCCTCCCACATGCTCTTACTCTCTCTCTCTCGCAAAATAAATAAATTTGAAAGAAAAGTTTAAAAAGTAAAATACAATGTTAGCCTAGACTAAGTCATCAAACGTGTCTGGGCATACAGTGAGAATGACGACGCTAAGAGAAAGCTCCATGTTGTGTTCCATGGCATTATGACAACCACGCTTGGATTAGACGATCTTTCTGGAGATCGAGCGGGGAGAGGAGCAAATCTGAACACAGACTCGAAGGGTGATAAAATGCTGAACTGGATCTTAAACCTGGAACCTTTCTCTTCATATAAATACCTAAAAAGTTTGATGGCGTGAGGCTCAGCCAGAGATCTAAGCTTCATGTTTTATTAGATCCTAGAACGTTCTACAGACCGAACAGGCTGTAAAAAGAAAGGATTCCTCCTCATTATCTACAACTACCTTTCCTGAGTTTGCATGTTGCTTCTAATGAAGATTTCAAATGAGACAGTCATACCCTAAATCCAAGACACAAGCCCCACATTTCTATAAGAAAAAAATAGGAAGTGAGCCTATAAAAATTTCACTACTAAATCACAAATGGAATTTGAAGCAAAGCTTACAAAAGGCAAACAATCTCCCCAAAACTCACACACTTATATTTCTTGTCTTTATTTCAGGGTTATCTTCCATTCTGCCAGAGCTAATCACTTATGAGAAACTGCTCCATTAAAATATACTTGGTTGTTTTGTGGTTTTTTTTTGATAAAACCCAAACATAATGACTGGGGAAAACTTATAACTGCTGGAAAATTTATAACCTTCTTAAATATAGATGTTTAACTTCTGTTTTCATTTTTAATATTTGACAGGGAACTGATTATTCCACGAGTTATTTTATTATCAATCATCTGATTCAAAAGTAAAAATTTTAATATTTAAGTATTTACTGAAAGCAAAAACATGTATACTAGATCATCAATTTAAACTAATCCACATTTGTTCATACTTTGTACCTTTAATTCGCCTTAAATCTATTCCCTAGGACTATATATTATTGTATAAAATCATATCATGAATTTGAAAACTCTTTTGTAATTAAGATTCACACACACACGCCAAAAACAAAAATAAGAGACCCTGTTAGGTTTACAGACAAAAGCAGAAAGATTAATGTTTGGCCTAATTAAAAAAAAACAACAACCAAAAAACAACAACCAAAAGGTAACAGTAGTCACTTACTAATATTTAACAAACAGCTGGTTTCCCTACTTCACTTCCTATTGGTGCTCCTTCCCTCCCCCACCAGACAGGAAACTGCTTTTGACAACAAATGAATCAGCTAGAAGTTAAAAGGCCAGGAGCCTGCAGCTGATTCTCCATGGTTTCCAATCACAGCCACTCAGAACATCTTATCCCCTCCTCTCCCTCACCGACATCTACAGAAGAATTAAGGTCCTCTCAGCATAAAAGATTCCTGAAGACTGAGCAGAGAGGCTAACCAGTTTAACTACTAAGGTGACCTCGTCAGGGAAAGAAGGCCTGTGAGCCGAGCTCCGTGGTCAGATCTGCTCACAAACCCCCTACCAGACCGATATACATACAGTGACCAACTCAGACACTGTCAGTTCACACGACTGCAAGAATGGAAAATGGTGAGCACACCGAAGGAGCTGGCTTGAATGGACTGTTATTCCCAAAGATTAAAGAAAAAAAAGGACAATGTACCAGCTACTTAGGATAGATCTCCTTTGCATCCTTAGGATACATCTCCTTTGCTGGTACGTTCAGTACAGATAATAGAAAAGTAGAACTTATGTTTGATTCCACATAAAACTGTTCTTAATGGCACCGAGAGCACAAACACCTCTCGATCGATTCTGTAGAAGCTTAATTTATAAACTAGGTTCAAACGACACATTTATTAAACATGACTTTAAAGACATTAAACACGATTTTCAAGACATAAAACTCAAAACTTTAAATCATTAACACTCATCGCAGTTTACAAACTTAACTATGCAAAATTTAACAATTTTTAGGCTTTATCTTTTATAGGTAGCAGAAGCCTACAATTATCAATAACCTACTAAAATAAGCATGAATGTGAAACTAAGAACAAAAGTGTATTTACCACAATTATTCCCAACAACGTTTGAGAGATTTCAAGTGCGCCTCTTACCACAATAGCATGAGGAGAATGCACTAAGGGCTTTAGTTCATTCAGGTCATTTTCTGCCTGCAAAAATTGGTATAAAAGAAAAACAGAGATGTCACCGGATGAACATTCAAATATATAATTTTAGCAGCAGTCACACAGCTCTATATGCCCTACTTTACCTTATCCCAGTCTCCTTCCATGACATGATTTCGGAATTTGGTGGCAGAAGGATGTTCTAAACGACATCCTGACTCTTGCATGAGGAGATCAACAGTCTGGCTGCAGGAGAGATACAGTGTAAACAGACCTGGCCAACTTTAGGGTTTACCCTTCTAAATACACTAACGTCCATAACAACAGTTGCGGAAGTTTTCAAGCTAAGTTCATGATGAAGAGAAAGAAAGAAAGAAAGAGCTTTTCAATGTGCTTGGGTCACCAAACTTGCATTTTTAAACTGCCACCTTCCTGTGCTTATGTCAAGTTAAAGGCCTTCTTGAAACCAGAATTAGAGTTAAGTTCTTCTGATTTTTACCACGTAATTCCTCAGCAGTTTAGCAAAGTATGAAATCTCCAAAGACGTGCCGTAACAGACGGGTCAAATAAACGAAGACCCAGGAGGGACAGACTAACCACCTTACAACGTTTCAGGAGACAGAAACTGTCAGCTCCAGATAAGGTGATCGGGACGACCTGGGTTAGGGAAGGAAGGGCCTTACATCCAGATATTACGTTCGCACGGAAATTCTACTAGGTCGCTCTTTAAAATTAAAATAAATCCAGCATCAAAAATCACTCTCTTTCTCGCTCTACTAAAAATAGCAAATTTACTATGGTGTAGGTTCCAAACAGTCACGAGTTATTTCCTCCTGCTGCTGTCAGCTTGCTTCTGGTCTCAGTAATATGCTCTGTTCACATTTACAAAATCTGTTTTCATACTAATCCTTTTCCTCAGGGAACAAAGTGAAATCTTTCGAAGACGTGTTTGTCTTTGTGAGCTGAAAAGACTGATCAAATGTAGTTTCTTTCATCAGATAGTTCGATACCTGAGACTCTCTCCTTTACATGTTTGTGTTTATGATTCGATGCTTTCTTGCTCAGCTCCGTGCGTTTTGCCAGAGAATCAGAACACTGAAGTCACTTCTAGAAAGTGTCCCCCCACCCCCCAACAAATCTATGAATCCAGAACCACAGCTGGGCTGGCCCAGAGCTCACTGGGGCCCCTGCTTCCAAGCGGAACTGGCCTGCCGTCCAGGGCACCCCCACCCACCCCACCTTCCACCCGGGCAGGGTTTCTTTGTGCACACGGCCCGGTGGGTTGTGGCCCAGGTCGCTGTCCACCTTCACCCAGCTTTAGGCACTGCAAGGCCACCCGCATCGAATCTGCACATCAGCTGTCCCTTTTTCACAGGCAATGGCTTTCTGGGCCCGAAACCGGGGCCTGGGGCAGTTGGTGGCAGGCCTCCTGCTCGTACACAAGGGCCTTCAAATGACAACAGGGTTCCACTCGTCCACTCCCACCAGGCTTCCTGCGCGGCCTCCCTCCCAAGCGTCCCGGCCCCTCCGCTCCCACGAACACTTGTAGGGGACTGTCCTCCCGGGCTGGTGTTCTGCCCGGGGGTGTCCGTCAGGGCGGGGGGGGGCCGGGGGGCTGTCCCACAAAGACGCCTCTCACATACACTCGAAAAACAAACCCTCCGAGGTCCATTATTTCCGTCCGCCCCTCCCCCCGCACCCGGACACACTCCGCATCTGTCTGGACCGACAGACGAGTCCCCGGCCCCCCCCCCGTTCGCGCCGCCCCCCCGCCCTCCCCCCCCCCCCCCCCCCCACTGGCTCGTCCGCACCGGCCGCCCGGAGAGGACACTTACTTGAGCCCCAGGCCGTTCAGGTGCTGTCCTATTAGCCGAATGACATCCTCGTCCGACTGCGAGAGCCGCTTCTTCTTCTTGAGGCTGCTGCCCAGCTCCGGGGTGGCCGAGGACGCGGCGGCGGCCGAGGCGGCGGCGGTGGCGGCGGCCGCCCCGCCGGGGACCCCGTTATTGACGTTGAGGCTGTTGCTATTGTTGCTGGCGGCGGAGGGGGCGGAAGGCAGCAGCCCGTTGGCGTGGGCCAGGTCCCCCGCGGACGACGACGACGACGGGGACGACTCCCCGTTCTGGGCCGACAGGCAGGCCAGCTCCTGGGTCTGTCCCTGGCCCCCGCCGCCCCCTCCGCCGCCGCCGCCGCCGCCGCCTCCTCCTCCTCCTGCCCCGTTGGCCTGCATGATGCCGCCGCTGACCAGGCTGTGGCCGCTACTTCGGTGGGGGGCGGCGGCGGGGGCCGCGGCCGGGGGCA
This sequence comes from Panthera uncia, assembly GCF_023721935.1. Taxonomy (NCBI): domain Eukaryota; kingdom Metazoa; phylum Chordata; class Mammalia; order Carnivora; family Felidae; genus Panthera; species Panthera uncia. The sequence continues at coordinate 1,069,603 of NC_064813.1, forward strand.
GGCCCACCACCACCACCACGGAGGAGGAGGAGGAGGAGGACGACGACGACGAGGACGAGGACGAGGACGACGAGGACGGAGGGGAGAGGCCTGCTCTGCCTGCCGAAGCCCCGGGCTCTCCTGCTCCCTCCGCCGCCGAGGCTCGGGGTTTCTTCCGCGGGGGCGGGGAGGCTCCGCCGGCGTCCGAGTCGGAGGAGGAGGAAGCGGAGGCCAGAGTTTCCTCGCCGAGAGAGGCCGTGGTGGGAAGCCGGCGGGGCGAGGCGGGG